>NC_041337.1:35470513-35515513 GCF_004354835.1 Perca flavescens | reverse complement strand
CCGTCACCACGCTGGTCGTCAAGGGAACCACAGGTAAACGTCGGTCAGACACGGAGCTGGGCGCTGAGCCGGCTGTAGGGAACGGGCTGACAGGTGTGTTTGTGTCTCAGGTGTGTCCAGTCTGGGCACAGGAACAGGAAGCGTCTCCACCATCGCCACGCTCGCCAACCAGGTTACCACAGCAACCGCAGCAGCCGGACCAAAACAGGTAACGAGACTGAAGGCTCGGTACTTTAGTAATACTGCAGTTTTGTCTCTGCACTGTACTACCGTAGTAATTGGGTCTTGGTGTAACCAGTTATTTCCTCAGAGAACTTCTGCTGGGTTAGCTCCGTTGGTAGAGCAGGCGCACATATACAGTACAGGCCAAAAGTTTGGACACACCTTCTCATTCAATGCGTTTCCTTTTTATTTTCATGACTATTGACATTGTAGATTCTCACTGAAGGCATCAAAACTATGAATGAACACATATGGAATTATGTACTTAACAAAAAAGTGTGAAATAACTGAAAACATGTCTTATATTTTAGATTCTTCAAAGTAGCCACCCTTTGCTTTTTTATTAATAAGGGAAATAATTCCACTAATTAACCCTGACAAGGCACACCTGTGAAGGTAAAACCATTTCAGGTGACTACCTCATGAAGCTCATTGAGAGAACACCAAGGGTTTGCAGAGTTATCAGAAAAAGCAAAGGGTGGCTACTTTGAAGAATCTAAAATATAAGACATGTTTTCAGTTATTTCACACTTTTTTGTTAAGTTCATAATTCCATATGTGTTCATTCATAGTTTTGATGCCTTCAGTGAGAATCTACAATGTAAATAGTCATGAAAATAAAAAGGAAACGCATTGAATGAGAAGGTGTGTCCAAACTTTTGGCCTGTACTGTATAGAGCTTTACTACGGTGGCCCTGAAGTGCAAATCATAAAACACAATGGCAAATAGCAGAGGTGTCAAACTCAGTTTCCCAGAGGGCCACACTGTAAAATAAGAAACACATCAAGGGCCAGACATGTAGAGTTTATTGACATGCTTTTATTTAAGAGGAAAAAAGTCAAATATTTTGACTGTATTATTTGCATGTCTCATATAGGCCTACTGTAGTCTTCTCACTTACATTCGGGGCCTCATAAAGCCCCCCCAAAAAAATTCTGCAAAAAAGTTCCTCAGCCAGCGACAAATGCGTTGGAAAACGGCTGGGGGAAAAAAAAAGTGTCAAAACATGAAACTTCCGAAAAAACGAAGGTTAATGCAAAGTGCCTAAAACATTGTGGGGAAAAAAGCACATACACTGGCGGAAAAGGCATCAAAAATGTAAAAAATAAAAATAAACAACAAAAACTTTGGACAAAGCGACAAAAACTAGGTGGGCCTAAATTTATTGCGAACCTAAATATAAATGTAGCCTCGTGAGATCGTCCTGATCTGGCTGAGCTCCAGTTCTCCCCTCGCAGATCAGTCTGGCATCGTGAGATAGAGAACATTTGGAGCCGCTCGCCAAACGACCGACCAATCAGCGTTGGTTTTGAGGTGGTTTAGGTGGTGATAGACAGATGGTTTATCCAATCAGCTAACCAGGATTTTCAGACAGCGGTTTGGGAACCTGAAATGGTGTTTTTTTTATTCCTAAATTCTCGTTACACAAACGGCAAATATATCCTTTACCGACATGTTGCTAGCTTGCTAAGCTAACGAGCTATGCTTTGCCTGCAGCAGCAGCAGCAGGGGTAGCCTGGCTTGTGTTTGTATGTTCATACGCTTCGTTGATCTGATTGGTTGATTTGGCCCGTCTATCACCAACTATAGGTGGTGATAGACAGATGGTTTATCCAATCAGCTAACCAGGATTTTCGCCCCTTCCCAAAAGTTCTCCAACGGTAAGTTCCCAGATGGATATGCCGAGCAAATAGGAAGCGATCCATCTGGTGGAGTCAGGTTAATTGAAATGCGGGCTGGATCAAAACCTGCGAGGGGCCAGATTTGGCCCTCGGGCCTCGAGTTTGTCACATGTAGGTGCTTTTCCGTGTTTTTCACCTCTCCTTCCTGTTAAAAGACAGACAGTCCTTCTGTCCAATCAGGAGGTTCCGTCCTCTGGTAGGTGGGCTCTACCTTTTCCGGTAGAAGTTAATGCTGTTGTGTTTTATGATTTTGCTGTTGTGATTTGCACTTCAGGGCCACCGTAGTTTACTCCTCGACGCAGCAGCCGCAGGTTCGACTCCGACCTGTGGCCCTCTGCTGCATGTCGTTCCCCCTCTCTCTCCCCTTTCATTTCGTCATCTGTCCTGTGAAAATAAAGGCCCTAAAAATGCCCCCGAAAATATTAATTAAAAGAGAATTTTTGCTGTAAATTGTACAAGCATGAAGCAACCCTCAAATATGTTTCATTCGGCACCAGGTTAGTGTTTACATTAAGAACTGACCTCCCAAAAAGTTTGTTGAAAGGACTTTTAACTTATCCATCCATGGTTAAAAGGCTGATCGATTACCGGATTTTATGAATGGAGATGGAGAAGTTGGGTTTTATTCGTAGAATCGGTTGTTTTAACCCAGCCCTAGCAGTAATGCTGCAGTTTGGTCTGTGCAGGTGACTCTGATCACGACTCCGAGCGGTGCCGAGGCTCAGCCGCTGGTCCAGGATCTGCCCGTCACCTTCATGGCTTCTCCTACGTCAGAAGAACCTGCCAGTAGTACTACTGCTACTACTGCTACTACTACTGCAGCAGCAGCAGCAGCAGCAGCGGGAGAGCAAGGAGACACAGCGGCTGCTACAGGTACAGAGACTTCTTCCACGAGCTCCAGTTATTCCAATATTAAAGCCATTTTAACTTAATTTCAGAACTGATGTTATAGAAATAATATCTACAATATGCACCCTACTATTCATTTAGAGGTGCTTCTGCTGGAGCGGTAAGAGCCCTGTTAATCGGCACGAGTGACAAGTACATTTTAAATCCTTAATCTTTAAAGGTGCAGAATGAGTTTCTGCGTGGTTTCAGCGCAATTTCATTTTTGTCTCAAGTCGTAGGCCTTGATCCGCTAGCTGCCTGTCCCCTGAACACAGACAATACAGGGGTCCTAGACGTCAAGCAAACACTAGGGGCGCAGGATAGGCACCAAAATACAACAAACAACATTCCAGCCAATATCCCAATTTGATAAATTGATATATGGAAGTGAATAATTAAAAATTCCATTTATTATTGTTGAAGGCCTTAAAGTGCCCATATTATGCTCATTTTCAGGTTCAAAATTGTATTCAGAGGTTATATCAGAATAGATTTAAATGGTTTAATTTTCAAAAAACACCATATTTTTGTAGTACTACTCCTCTTTTCACCCTGTGTGTCGAGCTCTCCGTTTTAGCTACAACTGTAGCATCATGCAACATCTTTGTTGGGAGTCGCACATGCTCAGTAGCTAGGTAAGGACTACTAGCCATTCAGAAGCACTTTGTTTTTATTAAGGAGAGGATGACCGGGGCCATGTATTGCGAGATTTTGGGGAACAACCTCCTTCCCTCAGTTAGAGCATTGAAGATGGGTCGAGGCTGGGTCTTCCAACATGACAATGAGCCGAAGCACACAGCCAGGATAACCAAGGAGTGGCTCTGTAAGAAGCATATCAAGGTTCTGGCGTGGCCTAGCCAGTCTCCAGACCTAAACCCAATAGAGAATCTTTGGAGGGAGTTCGAACTCCGTGTTTCTCAGCGATAGCCCAGAAACCCGACTGATCTAGAGAAGATCTGTGTGGAGGAGTGGGCCAAAATCCCTCCTGCAGTGTGTGCAAACCTGGTGAAAAACTACAGGAAACGTTTGACCTCTGTACTTGCAAACAAAGGCTACTGTACCAAATATTAACATTGATTTTCTCAGGTGTTCAAATACTTATTTGCAGCTGTATCATACAAAGTTAAAAAAAAATCATACTTTGGGATTTCTGGATTTATTTTTTTTAGATTATGTCTCTCACAGTGGACATGCACCTACGATGACAATTTCAGACCCCTCCATGATTTCTAAGTGGGAGAACTTGCAAAATAGCAGGGTGTTCAAATACTTATTTTCCTCACTGTATATAGCACAATAAAGGAAAGGGGGAAAAGCCTAAAAGCATAATATGAGCACTTAAAGTGTTTCTTATATATTATAATAAGGCTTCATAACATTTCAGTCAACTAAAGTCTTTGTCATAGCCTATACGTAGGCTACGTAGCCTCTTTGTTGATGAAATATAGACTGAGTCAGGTGTGTTGATGATGTCACTCTGATGATGCTGCAGTGACGCAGGTGTGCTCCAACCCGCCCTGCGAGACGCACGAGACCGGCACCACCAACACCTCCACCGTCGCCACGGCGACCATGGGCGGCAACGGCAGGGTGTGCTCCAACCCGCCCTGCGAGACGCACGAGACCGGCACCACCAACACCTCCACCGTCGCCACGGCAACCATGGGCGGCAACGGCAGGGTGTGCTCCAACCCGCCCTGCGAGACGCACGAGACCGGCACCACCAACACCTCCACCGTCGCCACGGCAACCATGGGCGGCAACGGCAGGGTGTGCTCCAACCCGCCCTGCGGGACGCGCGCGAGACCGGCACCACCAACACCTCCACCGTCGCCACGGCAACCATGGGCGGCAACGGCGGGGTGTGCTCCAACCCGCCCTGCGAGACGCGCGAGACCGGCACCACCAACACCTCCACCGTCGCCACGGCAACCATGGGCGGCAACGGCAGGGTGTGCTCCAACCCGCCCTGCGAGACGCACGAGACCGGCACCACCAACACCTCCACGGTGGCGTCCGCCAGCATGAGCCAACAGCTGCAGGTGAGTAACTTGCTAAACGTAATGTGCAAAATAATAATAAAAAAAAATAAATAAAAAAATAGGACTAAAGACGATGTGTGTGTGTGTGTGTGTGTGTTTAACTATATTCGTGGGGTCAAATAACCAGGAGTCCAGTATCCTTGTGGGGTCCCGACAGCTTTATGGGGCCAAAATGCTGGACCCCACGAGTTTAAAGGGCTGTTTGAGGGTTAAGACTTGGTTTTACGATTAGGGTTAGAATTAGGTTATTGTTGAGGTGAGGTTAAGGGTTAAAGCTGCAGTAGGTAAGATTGTGAAGAGCCAGGACTTTGCCAACAGATTTGAACATCGACAACTTCTCAGTCCCTCCCGCCTTTCTGCTGCAGCCCAAACCGTCTCCTAAGCCCCGCCCACACAACGGAGTTTGACAGAACTGCCGGCCGGCATGTCAGACAACACGTTCAATAACTAAACACCAACACAACGTTAACTTTACTCACCAACAGTAAAACGATGCTAACTAGTAGGCTACCGTTAGCCATTTCAGCATCACATCAGACCGACCACTGTGCTAACGTTACTATCATGCTCACCAACGTAGCTTTGTGGACTTCCGACTGCTAATAACCAAGTGAAAGATAAATCATTCGTGGTAATTATGTTACCTGTTGAGAGGAAATGTGGCTACGTCTGCATCGTTCTTCAGATCTTTAAAATCCTGCAGCTCACGCCACCTCTGAAAAGCCACTCCATTATTCACGGAGTTTTGGAAAACCTTTCTGCAGCTCGGGAGGGGGGAGGGGAGAACGCTATATATGCGTGTACGTGCCTGAGCAGTGATTGACAGGCAGATAGACCACCCCTGTGGCCCTGATTGGAGAAAATCGACCGGGAGCGGTGGAATTTTGCCAATGACACTACAGGCTGTAGGAGGTGCCAGAGGAGCTGTCTACTGCATCTTTAAGGTTAGGCATTTAGTTGTGATGGTTAAGGTTAGGGTAAGGGTTAAGGTTAGGCATTTAGTGGTGATGGTTAAGGTTAGGGTAAGGGTTAAAGTTAGGCATTTAGTTGTGATGGTTAAGGTTAGGGTAAGGGTTAAGGTTAGGCACTTAGTTGTGATGGTTAAGGTGAGGGTAAGGGTTAAGGTTAGGCATTTAGTTGTGATGGTTAAGGTTAGGGTAAGGGTTAAGGTTAGGCACTTAGTTGTGATGGTTAAGGTTAGGGTAAGGGGCTAGGGAAGGCATTATGTCAATGACAGTTCCCCACATAGCCTGACAAGCCAGCCAGGGTCTGGGAACTCACCATTGGCTGGGCTCGATCCGAGGGGCGGGATAAACGGTTGTCTTTCAAATTCCCTCTGCGCTAATAGGATAGAGCTACAACCAGGCAGAGCAACGAAGAAGGTAGTGGAGCTAGTTGATGGATTCAACTTTTGTCGTATCCAGTCGGCAAAACTCCGAACACATCTTCCTTTTTTAAGAATGATTTCTGTGCCGTTCTTTGTTCTTTTCTCAAAGAAAAGCTGAACTCCAAGTCTTCCAGAAGTCCGCTGTTCACCACCAGCAGCAGTAGCCATAAGCCCCGCCCACCGACTCTATACACGATGTGATTGGCCTGACCAAAATTTGGTTTTTGCAGCTTGAAAGTCAACGGACAGTGCCTAGACCCCCCCTGGCTGCCAAATAAATTTGCTGCCACTAGGGGGAGTCTAGATTTCGAGGCTATTCCCCACAAAGATAATGCCACAAACCTGTGTGTAAGGCTGAGCAATTTTATCGATTCTGCGATATAAATCGATATTTTTTCCCCCAAGAAAGTATAGATTTTTATGCCGTGAGTATCGATACATAAGTCCCATTCAAATCCCCCGTGTTTACCCCCGTTCAGGAAGAGCGATTTGGTCAGCCAGCCGCTAGTGTCGCTGTAGAGCAGCCAACGTCAACTGGCCCGCCGTCAAAGCTTTTAGTCTGGCCTCCAGAATAATCAGGAATTCACAAAATGTAAAGAGGAAAAACTGTGTTCTGTTATTTATCATTTCAAGCATTTAGAGCAAAAACCCAGCCCCCTGTATTTACATCTCTATTCACATGCCGGGATTTAGCCTATAGCCTACAGCGATGCCCGAGTGTGTGCGTTAAAACACACACACAGCTGAGCCGAGATGTGTGTGTGTTGAAGGTTAAAACACGCAGCACCTGACTGGGAACGATACAGAGTTACCAACGGCGGCTGGGGCAGATGAACTCACGCTGGTCTCTTTTCTGTAAATAGGCTCCAATTAAACCTTCGTGAGTAGAAAGTCAACACTTATCAACGCACTCACCTGTGTAGACCGGCATCAACATGTAGAAAGTGATATTTCAGTCTGCTCAGTCCACCGCGCTGTTTTACATTAAACACAGCTCTACTCTGCAAATAGCGAATTTTTACAAACAAGCTAAAACAAAAGCTGGCTATTTGTAGTCTAACTGTTTCTTAGGTTGCCGGGAATCTGGACATTTGGACAAATTCTTGTAAACCTCACAAACCAAACTCTCCGCTAGAGCGGACAATCTGGAGCTACTTAATATGCACGTGAATGACGCGATCGTTATGTTTGAGTGATGATGAGGATGAGGATGAGGATGATGGTTGTATTATTTTGCAACAACATCGTTTCATTGCAAATGAGGCATACATGACGAGTGCGTAGTCATTCATCATTAAAGCTGGGCTTTTGGCTTTTCCACGTCAACTTTTCGCTTCAGCCTCTTTGACAGTGACATGTTTACCTGACAACAGCCTCTCTTTCTGCAAGCATTTTCCACCAATCAGGATGCTGCATACTACAATAATGTTTCCATAATCACAGACTAACCATCACTCCTCAGTGAACTGCCTCCTAGTCTGAGATCTTTTTCTAGTTAAAGAGCCAGTTATCATTATGGAGTTTCCATGTTTTTTAGGAGTTTGCTCACACTAATACATGTTAAAAAATAGTAACATTAATTCAGTAAGAAAGTGAAAATTTCAAACAACAATAGGCGTAATTAGTATTAGGTATAAATTCATTTTATTTTCTTTATTTGAAAGTCCGGCCGCCAGAGTGCTTAGAAAAATTCTGAAAAAAATGTAGTTGATGATCCCTGCTGTAGACTCTCGGTCCAGTCAGAGACATATATTGTGTAATTGTAGTTGATGATCCCTGCTGTGATCCATATATTGTGTAATTGTAGTTGATGATCCCTGCTGTAGACTCTCGGTCCAGTCAGAGACATATATTGTGTAATTGTAGTTGATGATCCCTGCTGTAGACTCTCGGTCCAGTCAGAGACATATATTGTGTAATTGATGTTTTCAGTTCAATTCATTAAATCCAAGTAAATGGAACACTCACAAGATGTCACCAAAATCACTCGGTCCCCTTTAAATCTTTCAGAAAATGATGTAAGTGTATCGAAATATATCGAATCGTATCGTTGGCTGAATATCGTGATATATATCGTATCGTGAGCTGAATATCGTATCGTGAGATTAGTGTATCGCTACAGCCCTGCGTGCGTGCGTGCGTGCGTGCGTGCGTGCGTGCGTGCGTGCGTGCGTGCGTGCGTGCGTGCGTGTGTGTGTGTGTGTGTGATCTGAAATTGTAATAGCCCTGTAAAAATAAAAGATGAATAAAGAAGATGCAGTGACAAAGTGGCCCATGGCGTGTTGTTGAATGTTGTCGTCTCTCCACCCAGCCGGCAGCTCTGAGCGGAGCCACCGTCTGCTCCAACCCGCCATGCGAGACCCACGAGACGGGAACCACCAACACTGCCACCACAGCCACGGGTAAGCCCCGCCCACACACCTGACCAGGGTCCCAAATTTACTTTGTGTGTCCACCAGCCAGATGGCTAGTTAATGTTCAGATTTTACCGGCCACACTGTTAGATCACCAGTAGGGCTGTCCTCGACTAAAGAAATTCTTAGTCGACTAATTGATTAGTTGATTTAATTGACAGAGCTGTGCGCTTTGAGAGGTGGTTAAGACTAGAAAAGCACAATATAAATGTAGTTAATTAACCATCTGTAAAACTGAGTTTCTCCACAATTAATCCTGCAAAAGCACCACTTTAAATCTTGTGTTTCTAGGAAATAAGTCATTAAGCATGAATAAGCATAAAAAATGACTAATCGACTAAAGAAATCTTAGTTGACTAAGACGAAAACGACCGATTAGTCGACTAATCGACTAAGAGGTGGCAGCCTTAATCACCATTGTTTGTTTTTTTATTTTTGGCTGCTGAGTGAAGCAAATCTAACAGCCACGTGCATATTTGACCAGAGCCGGCCCGACCCATAAGCGAACTAAGCGGCTGCTTAGGGGCCCCGTGGCTACCAGAGGGGCCCCAAGAGAGCTTGAAATGTCCCACAACAGAGCTCATAACAGAGCCGGTCTATTTAAAGATAGTGTTGCTACTAATAGGTCTCACATTAGTCTTTTAAATGCTTATTTGGACATTATGAGTGCTTAAACTAATATTTACAATAAGCAAGTTGGTTTAGTGCCAAGTGCAGTGGCAACGTGATACAATGTGGAGAGTCTCCCAAACCAAATCCTGCTTAGGGCCCCCCTAAAGTCTAGGACCAGCGTTGTATTTGACCACCCTTTGGCTGGACGCGACGCTCAAAAACAGTAGACGTGGAAAAGTCATGAAGGCGGTAAATTCCTTGAACGCTTTTGAAAAGCTAAAAAAAAAATTGGTAAAATCCTAAAACATTCTTTGAAAAGTCATGAAAGTAGAAAATGCCTTGAAAGTCGGGATGCACTGAATCCAGGATTCGGCTGAACCCTACGCTTGCACCAGCCGCGCTACGCTGGTCTCCGTAGTGACGGCGCCGTTGATTACGGGAGGTGTTTACGTAGGTGGAGCGTTCAGCAGGCTGTGAGGAAGTGGACATGGAACTTTTTTTTAATCCAAATACAGTATAAATAATTTGGATGTTTAACAATCTTTGTTGCACACTGCACAGTGACTTTTCACTTAGAGAAAGGGTTTGCCTTTGCAATTTTGTTAATGTTGATGCACTTTAATTAAATACAATAAATATATATTTTTAAAATATATTTACAGTTTGCAGTTATTTTGTTTTTAAAAATCGAATTGTAAATCGAGTTTTTTATAAAAAAAAACAAACAAATCGCCCAGCTCTACATGGAACTGGTGAGCAGAACAAGTTGTAGTTGTTTGGCAGAACTTTCAGTCAAAAGAAGGTCATTCAAGTCCAGCTACATGTTCAATCTGTTCAATGGTGATTGGTCCGGTGGTGGCGAGGACACACAGCAAAGGGCCGCAGGTCGGACTCGAACCCGTGCCGCTGCAAAGGACTCAGCCTACATGGGGTGCACGCTCTTACCGGGTGAGCTGGAGGCCGCCCCACGTGTGGGAATCCTGATAATCAATGGTATAGAAGTGTGATTGGTAAAAGAGGCAGAAAGAGAAATGCAACCAGCTGAATATTCATATTTGAATGTTTGCCCGTAATCTTTAGCATCGCGGCGGTGTCTGCGTTCAGCAGGAAGTGACGTCACTTCCTGTCCTCTGTTTGTGCAGCTCAGCAGAGTGGAGACGGTCCGCAGGGAGACGCTCCTGACTCGGCTTCCTCCTCCTCTGACCAGGCCTCCTCCTCCTCCTCCTCCTCCACCACAGCCAGCCAGAGCAGAGCTGTCACCACGGTTACACAGTCCACGCCCACCCCTGGGCCCTCCATACCTGTAGGTGACACACACACACATGCGCACAGACACACATACAGATGCACAGACATACCCACACACACACACGTGTACACACACACACACACACACACAGACAGACTTGCACACACACTGACACTCACACACACGCACACACACAGAGACTCACAGACTCACGCACACACACACACACGCTGACACACAAACACGCACACATGCAGACGCACACACAGACACATGCATACACAGACAGGCACAGAAACAGACGTGCACACACACAGATGCACACACACGCACTCGAAGACAGACACACACCATCATCGCATCATCATCTCTGATGTCCCATGATCCCCTCTGTCTCTATCTGTCCGTGTTCAGGCTATCTCCTCATTGGTCGGAGATGACAAGGCGGAGTCCTCAGAGGCAGAGGCTGTTGCCACGGTGATGGCGGCGGCCGCAGAGGAGGGGGAGGAGCCTATGCAGACGGCAGTGTTACAGGTTCACATGGAGGACAGCGAAGCAGCGGCACAGGTACACACACACACACACACACACACACACACACACACACACAAAAACCTGCAAAAGTCCTAGAATCGTGTCGTGGTATTAGTAGTCAGTTAGTTAGTCAGTTAGTTAGTCAGTTAGTTAGTCAGTTAGTTAGTCAGTTAGTTAGTTAGTCAGTTAGTCAGTCAGTTAGTTAGTTAGTCAGTTAGTTAGTCAGTTAGTTAGTTAGTTAGTTAGTTAGTCAGTTAGTTAGTTAGTCAGTTAGTTAGTCAGTTAGTCAGTTAGTTAGTTAGTTAGTTAGTTAGTCAGTTAGTTAGTCAGTTAGTTAGTTAGTTAGTCAGTCAGTCAGTTAGTTAGTTAGTCAGTTAGTTAGTCAGTTAGTTAGTTAGTCAGTTAGTCAGTTAGTTAGTTAGTCAGTTAGTTAGTCAGTTAGTTAGTTAGTCAGTCAGTTAGTGTAACTTCATACCACTAAATAACAGTTGAAGTATACAGTAGAGATGCACCGATAGAGGGGCCGGTGACCGGAACTGGCCGGTTTTCAGGTGCTCGGCCATTTTTTTAGTAAGTAAGTAATAGCACCTTTCACAGACAAGAAGGGTCACAAAGTGCTTTACAGAAGGAACAAATAAAAGAAACAACAACAAATAAAATACAATACAAAGCCATATTGCTAACTGAATGGTTGTCTAAAAAAGATGTGTCTTTAGGTGTTTCCTAAAAGTTTCAGCAGCACCACTTTAAATCTTGTATTTACCATAAATGTTCTCAGAAGTTTCTTGGAAATAAGTAATTAAGCATGAATAAGCATAAAAAATGACTAATCGACTAAAGAAATCTTAGTCGACTAAGACCAAAAAGCGACCGATTAGTCGACTAATCGACTAAGAGGTGGCAGCTCTTGTTAAAATTTTAGTGTGATATTAGATGTGAAAAGGAGGAAATGGTTCTAACATTGACCTTTTAGATGTGTGTGAATGTCCCACACCAGGAGTCATTTATATAGTTCTTTTATGTAGTGATCCGTTATCTGGTCAACACATGTTCTATTAAAGAGAAAAGATAGAAAATAAATATTTGCGTGTGCTGTGAAGTGGTTAGAAAAAAATGAAATCCGAATCAGCCAAAATCGGTGCCGGGCTAACTCAAAGAAAATCTGAATCGGCCTAGACAGTTGTAATCGGTGCAGCTCTAGTATACAGTTATGTTTGGGTTATATGTTGTGAACATAGGTCATGGAAGTGGAATTATGGGTCCTTTTAAAAAAAACTCGTAGGAAAAGTTTGGAAAAAGATTTTAAATGTAGTCCGTGAAACTGAGCGGGGGACACTGTCTCTCAGATGGACGGTCTTCCTCAGGAGCTGATGTCATCAGAGGGGGACTCAAGTGAGGCGGTCTCCGGGGCGACCACGACGACCCTGATGGTGACGGGACTGACCGCGGATCAGCTGGCTGTTGGCGCGGCAACGGAGGACGCCGTTCAGCAGGCGACGATACAGGCGGTCCTGCAGGCAGCGGGGCACATCGGTGAGACACAGAGATGGATGGAGAGAGAGAGAGGGAGAGGGAGGGAGGGAGGGAGAGGGAGGAAGAGAGAGAGGGAGAGGGAGGGAGAGAGGGGGGAGAGAGGGAGAGGGAGGAAGAGAGAGAGAGGGAGAGGGAGGGAGAGAGAAGAGAGAGAGGAAGAGGGAGGAAGAGGGAGGAAGAGAGAGAGAGGGAGAGAGAGAGGGGGGAGGAAGAGAGAAGAGAGAGAGAGGGAGAGAGATTGAGAGGGAGAGGGAGGAAGAGAGAAGAGGGAGAGAGAGAGGGGGAAAGGGAGGGAGAGAGAGAGAGAGAGAGGGAGAGGGAGGGAGAGTTTTGTTTTGGAATACACCAACTGTCTGTATATATGAAGATGGCTCCGGGAGATCTTTGTTTACATGAACGTGTCGGTCGGTTGGTGTGTCTGTGTGTGTGTGTGTGTGTGTGTGTGTGTGTGTGTGTGTGTGTGTGTGTGTGTGTGTGTGTGTGTGTGTGTGTGTGTGTGTGTGTGTGTGTGTGTGTGTGTGTGTGTGTGTGTGTGTAGGAGGCGGGGCAGTGGACCAGTCCGTCCCCATCGTTCTGACCCAAGCGGAGCTGGCTGCTCTGGTCCAGCAGCAGCTGCAGGACGTCCACAACCAGCCAGACTCAGCCGAGCCAGAACCTCAGCCCAGCGGCGTGCCCACAGGTAGACCGGAACCAGCCTCTCAGAGACCCTCTGGTCCCGGGTCAGCTACTGAACCGGGTCACAGGTCTCAGACACACTTGGTGCTTAAAGGAACACGCCGACTTATTGGGAATTTAGCTTATTCACCGTAACCCCCAGAGTTAGACTAGTCCATACATACCCTTCTCATCTCCGTGCGTGCTGTAACGCTGTCTGACGGCTCCAGCGGCATCAGGCCAGCACTGAACATGCAGGTGAATGGTTCCAGTAATCCTACCGCTCCGAATAAGTGACAAAATAACTCCAACATGTTCCTATTTACATGTTGTGATTTATAGAGTCACAGCGTGTACAAAAAAACAACCGTAACATGAGACACAGCCATCTTCTAACAGTAAACAAACCGGAACTATATTCTCAGGCGGAAGAATATAGTACTTGGGCGGAGTGATATGCTCGCAGCAAGCCTGTCTGAGAATATAGTTCCCGGTTTGTTTACTGTTAGAAGATGGCTGTGTCTCATGTTACGTTGTTTTTTGTACATGCTGTGACTCTACAAATCACAACATGTAAATAGGAACATGTTGGAGTTATTTTGTCACTTTTGTCACAATTCGGAGCAGTAGGCTAGTTGGAACCAGTTACCTGCAGGATCTGTGCTAGGCTAAGCTAATGCTGGAACCGTCAGACAGCGTTACAGCACGCACTGAGATGAGAAGGGTATGTATGGACTTGTCTAACTCTGGGGGTTACGGTGAATAAGCTAAAGTCCCAATAAGTCGGCATGTTCCTTTAACTACACTAAATACCATTGGCGGGTTTGAAAAAGCATATTTTGTTTAAAAGATCGCCAAAGAACCCAAGTCAGTGTGCCACTTACCTTATAAAAAAAAGAAGATAATAAAGTTGTTGAACCCTCCTTTGTGTTTCCCAGAAGGCCTTGCTCCAGCCGACAGCCTGAACGACCCGGCAGCAGAGAGCAACGGGCATGAGCTTGCGTCGTCGGCGGTGACGAGCGCCGTGGCACGACTGGCCAGTACGTTTGGCCCCGCCCCCCCTCTGACGACCGGGGCCGTGGTTAAGATTCAACCTGCCGCCGCCGAGGCAACCAATGGCGTCGCAGCAGCTGCAGGGGTGAGAGACGCAACAGCAGAGGGCAGAATGACATGCTAACAACACAGCAACAACATGCTAACTGTTTGTTTGTGTGTGTGTGTGTGTGTGTGTGTGTGTGTGTGTTTGTCTGTATCTGCGTGTGTCTGTGTGTGTGTGTGTCTGTGTCTGTGCGTGTGTGTGTCTGCGCGTGTGTCTGTGTGTGTCTGTGTGTCTGTTTGTGTGTGTGTGTGTGTGTGTGTATCTGCGTGTCTGTTTGTATCGGTCTGTCTGTCTGTGTGTGTGTCTGTGTCTGCGTGTGTGTGTGTGTCTGTATCTGTCTGTGTGTGTCTGTGTCTGTGTCTGTCTGTGTCTGTTTGTGTGTGTGTGTGTGTGTCAGAGGGTCCAGGTGACATCATCGGTGAAAGACAGTCAGTGGTACGACGTCGGCATCGTCAAGGTTACCAACATGGTGGTCACACATTACTACGTCCCCTACGACGACAACATGGCTGACGTAAGACCTTCAGATCTTCTTCTGTTTATATTTATTTTAATCTGTCAGTGAATTTGGGGGGGTATGACTCGGGTCTTATAGTTACTGATGATGTGTGTACCTACAGGATGACTCGTGTGTGTGATAGTAATTGATGATGTAAATGGACTGTTCTTATATTGTCGAACTAATAAGAACTATAGTAGTTCTTACGTAGACTTACGTAGCGCTACAACCATACAAGGTGCCACCTGCTCATCAGATAAACACTCGCACACATTTACACTCCGATGCGCAACTCGGGGTTCAGTGTCTTGCCCAAGGACACTTCGACACGGGACCGCAAGGCCAAGGATCGAACCACCAACCTTCTGATTGGCAGGCAACCACTCTACTACTCAGCCACAGCCGCCACTGTATCTGCGCGTGTGTGTCTGATGTAATTGATGATGTAATTGATGATGTGTACCTACAGGATGACTCGTGTGTGTGTGATAGTAATTGATGATGTAATTGATGATGTGTGTACCTACAGGATGACTCGTGTGTGTGTGATAGTAATTGATGATGTAATTGATGATGTGTGTACCTACAGGATGACTCGTGTGTGTGTGTGATAGTAATTGATGATGTAATTGATGATGTGTGTACCTACAGGATGACTCGTGTGTGTGATAGTAATTGATGATGTAATTGATGATGTGTGTACCTACAGGATGACTCGTGTGTGTGTGATAGTAATTGATGATGTAATTGATGATGTGTGTACCTACAGGATGACTCGTGTGTGTGATAGTAATTGATGATGTAATTGATGATGTGTTTACCTACAGGATGACTCGTGTGTGTGTGTGTGTGTGTGATAGTAATTGATGATGTAATTGATGTGTGTGCCTACAGGATGACTCGGGTATGATAGTAATTGATGATGTAATTGATGATGTGTGTACCTACAGGATGACTCAGGTATGATGGTAATTGATGAGGTAATTGATGATGTGTGTACCTGTACCTGTACCTGTGTGTGTGTGTGTGTGTGTGTGTGTGTGTGTGTGTGTGTGTGTGTGTGATAGTAATTGATGATGTAATTGATGTGTGTACCTACAGGATGACTCGGGTGTGATGCCGGACTACACCCAGATGAGGAAGGTGGAGCTGCAGCCGGGGACGGCCTATAAGTTTCGCGTCGCGGGGATCAACATCTGCGGCCGTGGCGCGTTCTCGGAGGTGTCGGCCTTTAAAACGTGTCTTCCTGGTTTCCCCGGAGCGCCGTGCGCCATCAAGATCAGCAAGGTGAGACACATTTCCCTGTCTGTGGTGTGGTAAAGAAACTGCCGCCCTAATGAAGTGGACGCGCTGGGTGTGTTTCGATCGGCCTAGTAGTTCCACCGCTAAGTGGACCGCACCGGGCATTAGGCCGTGTTAAAGTTTGGAACCGTAGGGAGCAAAGATGCTCCGTTCAGGGAACTGTGTAGGAAAGAACTGAACAACGCAGGCTTTTCTGGTGTTACAGCGAAGTCTGTGACCCCGATGGAATGCGTTTGTGTAGAGCTGTTCTGCCTGCCCAACGTGGCATCGTTAATTTGCGTAAACATACACGACACTTTCCTAAAGCCAAATGTATTACCTGCAGACCTATAGGTAACATGTATTACCTACAGGTCTAGGTAACATGTATTAGCTGCAGGTCTAGGTAACATGTATTACCTACAGGTCTAGGTAACATGTATTAGCTGCAGGTCTAGGTAACATGTATTACCTGCAGGTCTAGGTAACATGTATTACCTGCAGGTCTAGGTAACATGTATTACCTGCAGGTCTAGGTAACATGTATTACCTACAGGTCTAGGTAACATGTATTACCTACAGGTCTAGGTAACATGTATTAGCTGCAGGTCTAGGTAACATGTATTACCTGCAGGTCTAGGTAACATGTATTACCTACAGGTCTAGGTAACATGTATTACCTACAGGTCTAGGTAACATGTATTACCTGCAGGTCTAGGTAACATGTATTACCTGCAGGTCTAGGTAACATGTATTACCTGCAGGTCTAGGTAACATGTATTACCTACAGGTCTAGGTAACATGTATTACCTGCAGGTCTAGGTAACATGTATTACTTGCAGGTCTAGGTAACATGTATTACCTGCAGGTCTAGGTAACATGTATTACCTACAGGTCTAGGTAACATGTATTACCTACAGGTCTAGGTAAAATGTATTACCTACAGGTCTAGGTAACATGTATTACCTACAGGTCTAGGTAACATGTATTACCTACAGGTCTAGGTAACATGTATTACCTACAGGTCTAGGTAACATGTATTACCTACAGGTCTAGGTAAAATGTATTACCTACAGGTCTAGGTAACATGTATTACCTACAGGTCTAGGTAACATGTATTACCTGCAGGTCTAGGTAACATGTATTACCTGCAGGTCTAGGTAACATGTATTACCTGCAGGTCTAGGTAACATGTATTACCTGCAGGTCTAGGTAACATGTATTACCTGCAGGTCTAGATAACGTGTATTACCTGCAGACCTATAGGTAACATGTATTACCTTCAGGTCTAGGTAACATGTATTACCTGCAGGTCTAGGTAACATGTATTACCTGCAGGTCTAGGTAACATGTATTACCTACAGGTCTAGGTAACATGTATTACCTGCAGGTCTAGATAACGTGTATTACCTGCAGACCTATAGGTAACATGTATTACCTTCAGGTCTAGGTAACATGTATTACCTTCAGGTCTAGGTAACATGTATTACCTACAGGTCTAGGTAACATGTATTACCTGCAGGTCTAGGTAACATGTATTACCTGCAGGTCTAGGTAACATGTATTACCTACAGGTCTAGGTAACATGTATTACCTACAGGTCTAGGTAACATGTATTACCTTCAGGTCTAGGTAACATGTATTACCTACAGGTCTAGGTAACATGTATTACCTACAGGTCTAGGTAACAAGTATTACCTACAGGTCTAGATAACGTGTATTACCTGCAGGTAAAAAGTACCCCTAGGGGGACACGTACCCCCTGCAGTCCTCCAGAGTACCCCTAGGGTCCCCTCCAGTCTGTTAAACTCTGTGCTTGTGGTTCTGCAGAACCTGGACGGGGCTCAGCTCACCTGGGAGCCCCCGGCCGTCACGTCGGGGCAGATCACGGAGTACTCGGTGTACCTGGCCATCCAGTCCAGCCAGGCGGCCGCCTCCGGTTCTGGCCCGGCCCAGCTGGCTTTCATGAGGGTGTACTGCGGCCCCAGCCCTTCCTGCCTGGTCCAGGCCTCCAGCCTCGCCAACGCCCACATCGACTACACCACCAAGCCCGCCATCATCTTCCGAATCGCCGCCCGCAACCAGAAGGGCTACGGGCCGGCCACGCAGGTCCGGTGGCTCCAAGGTGAGAATGATCAGAACCAGACGGCACAGAATTAGGGGACCACTAAGGTCTATATAAAAGAGACTTCAGATACAGTATTAGGGGACCACTAAGGTCTATATAAAAGAGACTTCAGATACAGTATTATGGGACCACTAAGGTCTATATAAAAGAGACTTCAGATACAGTATTAGGGGACCACTAAGGTCTATATAAAAGAGACTTCAGATACAGTATTATGGGACCACTAAGGTCTATATAAAGGCAGTCAAAAAACACCATGTCATAGGACCTTTTTTTTAAGTTCTACTTCTGCACGATTCTTTGCGGAGAAGTTCAGCTTGACAGACTTGTCGATAAATCTACTTATTGATTAGTCGACTAAGAGTTTCTTTAGTGGACGACAGCCCTAGTTGGTAGTTTGTGGTCCTCTGATCAAACCCCTGAATGATGATTATTGATGAATGATTGTAATAATGATGTCGTCTCTCTTGTAGAAAGCAGTAAAGATGCCAAAGCAGCAGTGAAGAGACCCGGAACTTCTCCTGATGCGTAAGAGCCCATTACATCTACTCACATGAAGACAGACACTGTTTATATACAGGGTTGGGCATCGTTTAGGGTTTTCCAACACCGGTGTTAAAGCGATACTTTTGAAAACGCTGCGGGTGTCATCGACATTAAAGAACAGCTTGTTTATTGCGGAGGCCATATTGTCAAATTTTTGTGATTTATTTCAAATGTCAGCTGTTGATAGCCTAGAAATCTAGACGCCCCCTAGTGGCAGCAAATGTATTTTGCAGCCAGGGTTGTCCAGCTCGCGAGCTGGTTGGGCCAATCACATCGTGTATAGAGTTGGTGGGCGGGGCTTATGACTTATAACAAATTCTGCTTCTGTGGGAATTTCTGAGCCTAAAAGTCGACAAATCTGCCAAATTCTGCTTGAATTGAGTCGCGTATTTGCTACACCGGCCGGATTAAAATCTGCGAAGGGCCCGGGTTGAGCACACGGGCCTCGAGTTTGACACACGTGGCGTAGAGGAAGTGGTATCTTTACACTCTATAAGGTGTTTGTTTTTTCATGATGTGTGAACAAACATAAACCTGCAGGAGATAATTTTTTCCTACTATGGCCACGCCAAGACCCGCCCTTCAATAGCATCCAGACACTGCTATTGGCCAGGCGTCGATGCTTACACAAGATAGGTCCTATCCCCTGACCAATCGGCTGTCCTAACCATAACCCCTCGAGGTCAAAGCCTAACCTCGACCAATCGAGCTTCTTCGTAGGGCGGGTCTTCGAGTGGCCATAGTAGGAAACAAAATGTGGTGACCTGCAGTGTGTTTTAAATCTCATTCATGTTTTTTTTTTTTTTTTACATTTCTGTCTTTTTAGTAAACCTGTCGGACCAAAGAAGTTCAAAACCGACCAATAGGAGGAGCCGACCTTCTGCTGAGGACTGTGATTGGTTACAGTTGTCTTAAGCTCCGCCTTGCAGCTGGTTGCCGCGTCTACAGGGAGGAAGAGGAGGAGGAGGAGGAGGAGGCAGGGCTCTGACAAAATAAAAAAAGACTTGTAGGATATTTGTACATTATCAGCCAATCAGAACTCTTTTCTTCCTCGTCATGGAGACGGCGAGGGGTGGAGCCAACAGCTTTTCATCTTCTAGTGGAACCAATAAGGTTTGAGTTTAATAAATGTAGAAGTAGCCCTCTGACGTCATGATAAAGGTCAAAGGTCACGGTGCTGTCGGGGAGGGGGGCGGAGTTTAAACCAGCTCTGCTGTAAATTATTTTCCTTTTCTGTAGCATCAAAATATTTAGGTTTTTTCCTCTTTTTTTTGTAAACGTCTGTTAGAAAAAAAAAAAAAAAAAAACAGTTCTCTCCTTTTTCTGTGATTTCTTCTTTTCTGTTGAAGTGCTTGTTGTTGGCTGCAGTGACGGAGCTCTCCCATTGGTCAGTTTGTCTTATCAGGGGAAGTTAATAACTTTTTCCAGGTTTTTGAAAATCAAACCTGTTTGTGAATATTCTCCGGAACAATAAAGATTTTTAGAGCATTTTTTTTTTTTACCAGCTGTGTGGAGTCACTTCCTGTCATCAGATAATCCCAAAAAAGGTGGTTTCTATTTTCTATTTAAAGGACCTCGCCAATCTATTGGGACTTTGTCTTATTCCCCGTATCCCCCAGAGTTAGATGAGTCCATACATACCCTTCTCATGTCTGTGCGTGTCCTCTGTCTGACGCACCCACCGCTAGCCTAGCTTAGCACAGATTCTGGAGCTAACCGGCTCCATCTAGCCTAGCTTAGCACAGATTCTGGAGCTAACCGGCTCCATCTAGCCTAGCTTAGCACAGATTCTGGAGCTAACCGGCTCCATCTAGCCTAGCTTAGCACAGATTCTGGAGCTAACCGGCTCCATCTAGCCTAGCTTAGCACAGATCCCGGAGCTAACCGGCTCCATCTAGCCTAGCTTAGCACAGATCCCGGAGGTAACCGGCTCCATCTAGCCTAGCTTAGCACAGATCCCGGAGGTAACAGATCCCGAGGCTAACCGCCCATCTAGCCATCTAGCCTCTAGCCTAGCACACAGATCCCGGAGGTAACCGGCTCCATCTAGCCTAGCTTAGCACAGATCCCGGAACCGGTAATCTAGCCTAGCTAAGCCATCTAGCCTCTAGCCTAGCTAAGCACAGATCCCGGAGCTAACCGGCTATATCTAGCCTAGCTAACAGATCACAGATCCCGGATCTAACCTAGCTATATCTAGCCTAGCTAAGCACAGATCCCGGAGCTAACCGGCTATATCTAGCCTAGCTAAGCACAGATCCCGGAGCTAACCGGCTATATCTAGCCTAGCTAAGCACAGATCCCGGAGCTAACCGGCTCCATCTAGCCTAGCTTAGTACAGATCCTGGAGGTAACCGGCTCCATCTAGCCTAGCTTAGCACAGATCCTGGAGCTAACCGGCTCCATCTAGCCTAGCTTAGCACAGATCCTGGAGGTAACCGGCTCCATCTAGCCTAGCTTAGCACAGATCCTGGAGCTAACCGGCTCCATCTAGCCTAGCTTAGCACAGATCTTGGAGGTAACCGGCTCCATCTAGCCTAGCTTAGTACAGATCCTGGAGGTAACCGGCTCCATCTAGCCTACTGCTCCCAATAAGTAACAAAATAATGCCAACATGTTCCTGTGATTTGTGTAGTCACCACATGTACAAATAACAAGGTCACATGACACACAGCCATCTTCTAACCGTATACATACTGGGAACTATATTCTCAGAAAGGCAAAGCACTGCTCCTCACCACAGGGCTTCTCAGGTGCTGCGAGCAAATCACTCCACCCAGGTAACAGAGAGTAGCAGAGCTTCGCCTTGTGAGTCTGAACCTGGCTTAATCCAAAATTCACATTTCTGTTCTGGAAATGTATGCAAAATAAACATATATTTAATAAGTCAATGACTCATTTGCATACGAATATACACACACAGTTTTAGAAAACTTGTAATACAAAAAATGAGTGTCTTAATGTCAGTAATCAACTGAAGAAGTTTTATGGTGATATCTACCGTTGTATTAGTTTAAATATTTTTCCTATTCACCTGTAGCGTCTCCTCCTTAAAACCTGCAGCGTTGAAGTCGGTCCAAGAAGCGAAGGGTCGGCCCGCGAAGTCTCGCCAAGTCTAATATAATTCTCATACTTTTTATATATATATACTGTACAGGCCAAAAGTTTGGACACACCTCATTCAATGTGTTTCTTTATTTTCATGACTATTTACATTGTAGATTCTCACTGAAGGCATCAAAACTATGAATGAACACATATGGAATTATGTACTTAACAAAAAAGTGTGAAATATCTGAAAACATGTCTTATATTTTAGATTCTTCAAAGTAGCCACCCTTTGCTTTTTTTGATAACTCTGCAAACCCTTGGTGTTCTCTCAATGAGCTTCATGAGGTAGTCACCTGAAATGGTTTTACCTTCACAGGTGTGCTTTGTCAGGGTTCATTAGTGGAATTATTTCCCTTATTAATAAAAAAGCAAAGGGTGGCTACTTTGAAGAATCTAAAATATAAGACATGTTTTCAGTTATTTCACACTTTTTTGTTAAGTACATAATTCCATATGTGTTCATTCATAGTTTTGATGCCTTCAGTGAGAATCTACAATGTAAATAGTCATGAAAATAAAAAGGAAACATAGTCAATGAGAAGGTGTGTCCAAACTTTTGGCCTGTACTGTAAATATCATTTTAATACTTTCACCCAGGAAACGCATGTTCGTTCCTCTGCAGTGTTTAAATCCAAACCACGACCTTTCCCCATATCTTAACTTGTCGTTTTGGTGCCTAACTAACTGTCTGTGTAGCTAGCTGTAACGTTATATATATATAACTACGCCGTCTCACCAGTAAGGACAGCGGGGCATCTAAAGACATTAAAGCAAGGCTGGGAAAGGCTCAGGGTGCCTTCTCCCAACTCCGTCTTATCTGGACATCAAAACAATACAGCCTTAAAGGTCCCATGACATGCTGCTTTTTGGATGCTTTTATATAGACCTTAGTGGTCCCCTGATACTGTATCTGAAGTCTCTTTTATATAGACCTTGGTGGTCCCCTAATACTGTATCTGAAGTCTCTTATAGACCTTAGTGGTCCCCTGATACTGTATCTGAAGTCTCTTTTATATAGACCTTAGTGGTCCCCTGATACTGTATCTGAAGTCTCTTTTATATAGACCTTAGTGGTCCCCTAATACTGTATCTGAAGTCTCTTTTATATAGACCTTAGTGGTCCCCTAATACTGTATCTGAAGTCTCTTATATAGACCTTAGTAGGCCCCTAATACTGTATCTGAAGTCTCTTATATAGACCTTAGTAGGCCCCTAATACTGTATCTGAAGTCTCTTATATAGACCTTAGTAGGCCCCTAATACTGTATCTGAAGTCTCTTTTATATAGACCTTAGTGGTCCCCTAATACTGTATCTGAAGTCTCTTTTATATAGACCTTAGTGGTCCCCTGATACTGTATCTGAAGTCTCTTATATAGACCTTAGTAGGCCCCTAATACTGTATCTGAAGTCTCTTATATAGACCTTAGTGTAAACTAACCTGGGAGGCCCAAAAGGTCCATGTAACGCTCATCATTTCAATTTTCTAAGCACAAACAGACATTTGGGAAATTTGGAAAATTACAAAACTTGCGTTTGGGCTCGAATTATTCATAATACTGCCATGGTATTCTCTCCCTCGTTCCACCTAGCTAAGCCCCCCCCCCCCCCACTCGAAACCATCAGTTGCACCTCTGACCCCCAAAGTCTATCAGTTTTTAGTTTTTTTTGGTCCATATGCAGTTAATGACCTGCATATTCAGCAAAGTCGAGGAAATGTTCTTTCATGTGTGTGTGTGTGTGTGTGTGTGTGTGTGTGTGTGTGTGTGTGTGTGTAATCCATAAACTGGTCTCAACATCAGGATTATGTCGAATACATTCTAATGGGAGTTTGTGCGGCATGAACGTGCGCGTGCCCGCAGCGTTGGGAGCGCGCCTCGCGGTTCTGATGGAGCGGAGCGCCATTCAGCCTAAACACAGGCACCGCTGCTGCTGTATCGATGAGGAAGAGGAGGATGATGATGAAGAAGAAGAAGAAGAGCGGGGGATCTTTCATCTGATCACACCATCGATCCGCGATGATCGATCGGCGCCTGCAGCCGCGCTGATCGGCCCGTTTTGATCCCGCTGCATGCACGAGGCGACACATCAATCAATCCATCGATCACACATACCTGATGTGAGGACACGGCGCGCGAGCCGCAGCGGGAGACAATCAGCTGACCGGAGGATTCTACGGGACTGTTGATGAGGTCCATGTGACCCAGGAGCTGCAGAACGATCCCCGCCGGAAATGAGGAGGTTTGGGGAGGGGGGGAAAGAGAGAACCTGCAGGTGATCCAGATCCAGGTAGGAGATCTTTCACCCGCCGACACCTTCACAAGTGCACACACTGGTCCCTCTCTCACGTGGAGGGAACCGCAGAACCGCACACCAGACTCCATTTAAAAGTTGGTAATTTTAAGGTTGCGTCGCTGGTAGCAACCGTGCACAGCGGGGCAGAACAAAGGTGCATCATGGCCTTGAACTCTCACGAGCTTCTCTTCAATTCGGCTCACAGTTTATAAGCAGATGAGTAATTAATTTGAATAATATATCGTTTATTTATACCGGTGTGTTGTTTTTCTGACGGTAAACGGCGCTGTGTGCGGGCGGCAGGAAGCGGTTCAGATCTGACTGCAGTTTGGTGGATTTTCACTTCTGTCGAATTCGATCCAACAGTTCAAGAAAACTTTATTTCTGACCTAACTGAATTTAATTTGTGACAATGAAGAAAATTTTCAGTTTCTGTTTGACAGCTTGTTGATTATGGGCTGGCCCCACCCAGCGCCGCGCGCGCGTGTGTGTGTGTGTGTGTGTGTGTGTGTGTGTGTGTGTGTGTGTGTGTGTGTGTGTGTGTGTGTGTGTGTGTACACACACACACACACACACCAGTTGACAGGTTCATCAGTGATAATGAGACTTATTTACTTTAGTGTGGGTAAATAATTGAATGTTATTGTTCGCTAATTACTCAACATGAATCTGATAAAACACAAAGTTACAGCTGATGCTTTATTATTTTTTATATTTAAACCAAAATATTGTCCTCAGATTAATGCAACTTTATTTTCATTGTCAATTAATCTGTCGATTTATCTTTTTGATTAATTGATTTGTTTATAAAAAAAAAGGTAGGCCTACAGAATCAGCAAAACGTAAAAGTCAAAGTGTGACAGCAGAACTGTAAAGGTGCTGAAAGATGAATTTCAAGTATGTGTGCTTGAAGTTATGTTAATTAAACATTTTTTCTTGACTTTAGAGACTCTGCTGATCAGTTCTGCCAGTTACTGCTTGATCGTTATTGATGAGTGATGAGCAGGGGAGCGTGTCCAGGCATATAATACCATACACAGGCAAAATATATAGACCAATAGTGAGATAGTGATTGTGGTCAAAGCGTTCAGAGCGTCTCCAAACAACAGACTTCTTCTGTAGCCAATCATTGCAAAGTGGTGTCCTCATAGCAAGAAGGTTCTGGGTACGAATCCAGGTCGTTCCGGGCCTTTCTGGGTGGAGTTTGTATGTTCTCCCCATGCAGGGTTTCCTCCGGGTGCTCTAGGTTCTCCAGGTGCCCCTTGAGCAAGGCACTGGCTTCAAATCTGGAGTTGGTCCCCGGGCGCTGTGATTGGCTGCCCACTGCTCCCTTGAGGGATGGGTTAAATGCAGAAAATGAATTTCGCTATGTGTATGTCACAATAAAGTAGGGCTGCCACCTCTTAGTCGACTAATCGGTCGTTTTGGTCGGTAGCAGGACGTAGCAGGAGGTAGCAGGAGGTAGCAGGAGGTAGCAGGACGTAGCAAGACGTAGCAGGAGGTAGCAGGAGGTAGCAGGAGGTAGCAGGACGTAGCAAGACGTAGCAGGAGGTAGCAGGAGGTAGCAGGACGTAGCAGGAGGTAGCAGGATGTAGCAGGACGTAGCAGGAGGTAGCAGGATGTAGCAGGATGTAGCAGGACGTAGCAGGAGTTAGCAGGACGTAGCAGGAGGTAGCAGGAGGTAGCAGGAGTTAGCAGGACGTAGCAGGACGTAGCAGGAGGTAGCAGGATGTAGCAGGATGTAGCAGGACGTAGCAGGAGTTAGCAGGACGTAGCAGGAGGTAGCAGGACGTAGCAGGAGGTAGCAGGAGGTAGCAGGACGTAGCAGGAGGTAGCAGGATGTAGCAGGATGTAGCAGGACGTAGCAGGAGTTAGCAGGACGTAGCAGGAGGTAGCAGGAGGTAGCAGGAGTTAGCAGGACGTAGCAGGACGTAGCAGGAGGTAGCAGGAGGTAACAGGAGGTAGCAGGACGTACCAGTAGGTAGCAGGAGTTAGCAGGAGTTAGCAGGTGGTAGCAGGAGGTAGCAGGAGTTAGCAGGAGTTAGCAGGAGTTAGCAGGAGTTAGCAGGATGTAGCAGGAGGTAGCAGGAGTTAGCAGGAGTTAGCAGGAGGTAGCAGGAGGTAGCAGGACGTAGCAGGACGTAAAAGGAGGTAGCAGGACGTAGCAGGACGTAGCAGGAGGTAGCAGGAGGTAGCAGGACGTAGCAGGAGGTAGCAGGAGGTAGCAGGAGGTAGCAGGACGAAAAGGAGGTAGCAGGACGAGCAGGACGAGCAGGAGGTAGCAGGACGTAGCAGGAGGTAGCAGGAGGTAGCAGGACGTAGCAGGAGGTAGCAGGAGGTAGCAGGACGAGCAGGAGGTAGCAGGACGAGCAGGACGAGCAGGACGAGCAGGAGGTAGCAGGACGAGCAGGACGAGCAGGAGGTAGCAGGAGGTAGCAGGACGAGCAGGACGAGCAGGAGGTAGCAGGAGGCAGGATGTAGCAGGATGTAGCAGGAGGTAGCAGGACGAGCAGGACGAGCAGGAGGTAGCAGGAGGTAGCAGGACGAGCAGGAGGTAGCAGGAGGTAGCAGGACGAGCAGGACGAGCAGGAGGTAGCAGGAGGTAGCAGGACGAGCAGGAGGTAGCAGGACGAGCAGGACGAGCAGGAGGTAGCAGGACGAGCAGGAGGTAGCAGGAGGTAGCAGGACGAGCAGGACGAGCAGGAGGTAGCAGGACGTGAGCAGGAGGTAGCAGGAGGTAGCAGGAGGTAGCAGGACGAGCAGGAGGTAGCAGGACGAGCAGGACGAAAGCAGGAGGTAGCAGGACGAGCAGGAGGTAGCAGGACGTAGCAGGAGGTAGCAGGAGGTAGCAGGACGTAGCAGGACGTAGCAGGAGGTAGCAGGAGGTAGCAGGACGTAGCAGGAGGTAGCAGGACGTAGCAGGAGTTAGCAGGAGGTAGCAGGAGGTAGCAGGACGTAGCAGGACGTAGCAGGAGGTAGCAGGAGGTAGCAGGACGTAGCAGGAGGTAGCAGGACGTAGCAGGACGTAGCAGGAGTTAGCAGGAGTTAGCAGGAGGTATCAGGACGTAGCAAGAGGTAGCAGGAGGTTCGGTGTGTTCAGAGGCACTTTTTGACCTCGGGGAGACTGATCGGTCCGCTGTCTGGTTGGTGTGTCAGAGACTTAAAACTAGGGCTGGGTAATATATCGTTATTCATATCGTGATATGAGACTATATATTTTCTTAGATTTAGGATATTTTAATATTGTGATATGTCCATAAGTGTCTTCTCCTGGTTTTAAAGGCTGCATTACAGTAAAGTGATGTCATTTTCTGAACTTACCAGCCTGTTCTAGCTGTTCTATTATTTACCTTTACCTCACTTAGACATTATATCCACATTACTGATGATTATTGATCTAAAATCTAAGTGTGAAGATATTTTGTTAAAGCACCAATTGTCAACCCTAGAATATCGCTGCAATATCTGTATCGAGGTATTTGGTGAAGAATATCGTGATATCTGATTTTCTCCATATCGTCCAGCCCTACTTTAAACACACTTAACGCTGCGTTGGCACGAGTAGAAGCGAGTAGAAATAAAATGCCGAAGAGACTAGAATGATGTCCAATTCTCTCTGACCTCTCCTCTGAGGGCTGTAGAGATATAAACAGAAAAGTATTAATATTTCAGGTCGGTTAAATGTGATACCGCGGTATAATGTCAACTCTATATATCTATCTATATATCTATCTATCTATCTGTCTATCTATCTATCTATCTATCTATATATATATATATATATATATATATATATATATATATATATATATATATATATATATATATATATATATATATATATACACTCACCTAAAGGATTATTAGGAACACCTGTAAGATTTCTCGTTAATTATCTAATCAACTAATCACATGGCAGCTGCTTCATTGCATTTAGGGGGTGATGTCCAGTCCAGGTCTAGACTATCTCCTGAACTCCAAACTGAATGTCAGAATGGGAACGAAAGGTGATCTAAGCTACGTTGAGCGTGGCGTGGTTGTTGGTGCCAGACGGGCTGGTCTGAGTATTTCCCTGTTCAGTGACTGGGATTCTCACCCACAACCATTTCTAGGGTTTACCAAGAATGGTCTGGAAAAAGGAAAAACATCCAGTATGCTGCAGTCCTCGGGGGGGGCGAAAAAATGCCTTGTTGATCTCATACTCCAAAATGAATCTATTACATGACAACATATCGTTTATGGAATCATTTACTTTATTAAAAGTTAAGAATTCATGCTGCGTTCCAAACACAATTTTTAGCCCGCAAGTTACGACTTCAAGTCACGACTCAAGACATGGTAGCGTTCCACGTAAAGTTAGCTAGCGGCTACCTAACGTTGACGTTAGCTCGCGCTAGCTAACGTTAACGTTAGCGTTAGCTAGCGCTAGCTGATACTAGCGATTTCTTTTCCCGACATATTTTCACATCTTCATTTAAGCACCATAACCTGTAGTAGTAAACAATCGTATGTGTATTGTTTTTATTACAATGTGCAGAATTACTGCAACGTTGCCTATTTCTGTCTATTTATTTCTATTTTTTTTTTTATTTTATTTTATTTATTTTGGATTTGACAAACAACATAATCCAAAGGATAGCATGTTAAAGTGTAAACACTTATTTCCAACATGGTCCTTGGTGTTAAAACACATAACTAAGACCTATATTTTTTGTTAAAGACAATAACCTATAATACAAATCATCCAAGGTTTCTCGCCGTTAATCACCGGTGTCTGTACAGCATCAACAGGGGTTGTTTTGGCCATTGTTGTTTATGTGTGTGTGACATCCGAAACTGTAACTGGGAGAAAAACCATCTGGTACCAGTTCACGGGGAGTGAGTTACTGGTTTGACTGGCGTTCCAGGACACTTTCACCGGGAGAAGGTGGTGAAAACACGAGTGATATCGGGTGATGACTCAGAAATGATGTTGGGAGACCTCAACGATGACGACCAGTCCGATGATTACAAATCAAATGCAGCTTTATTTAAACAGTGAACAAACTTCCATGACACTGGGACAACCATGAGCATATACAGACACCTGTCTGCCCAAGGATGAACAACATGTACATCAGAATGAATACCTTTTATAAACTCCTTTTGTGCTCACACAGCATGCAGACTGATCTCATGAATTGGCGTATGTATGTCACGCCAATTTGTATTCCGTTTGTGCGTGTTATCAAGACGCATAATCGCATTTTTGCGTGTATATCAACGCAAATCGCCCACCATTGACCTACATTGTGAGTCAATTTCAGCCGTAGCGAGTAGTGTAAACTAACGGGGGATAGAGTAAGGAGGTAGGTTGGGTGATGGAGGGTAAAACACAGGACTTTCACCCGGGAGAGCCGGATTTGTGTCCCATGTGTGGCGATTTTTCAGCCTTTTTTTTATTTTTTGTTTTAATAAGCCTTACCCAATGTTTCTTTCCTAAACCCAACCATTTATGGTTTTCCCAAGCGTGTTTTTGTCGTTATTTTCCGTGTTTTTGTCACTGTTTTGTTACTAAAGCCTTTCCCTGTGTTCTTTTCCTAAACCCAACCGTTTTTTTTTTTTTTTTAACAGGCGTGTGATGTTGTTCCCGCGATAGTACGTCGCGTTAACACGCATCGTGGCGAGGCCACGTGGTGGGTATGTTTACATCATCAATCATCATCACAACATCATCAGCGTAGGCATACACGTGGAGAGCTGAAAATGCGTACAATAACACGCCATTTTGCTTTATGAAGTATATATACAGAAGAAGAAGAATGCCTTTATTTATCCCGCGAGGGGAAACACACACACACACACACACACACACACACACACACACACACACACACACACACACACACACACACACAGTGCTGGGTGGGGCCAGCCCATAATCAACAAGCTGTCAAACAGAAACTAAATTGAATTTTCCGGAGGTACCGGAGCAATCCCGGAAATGAAACGTTGTTGATATAGATCAGTGTTTCTCAAATGGGGGTACTCTGGAGGACTACAGGGGGTACGTGTCCCCCTAGGGGTACTCTGGAGGACTGCAGGGGGTACGTGTCCCCCTAGGGTTACTCTGGAGGACTGCAGGGGGTACGTGTCCCCCTAGGGTTACTCTGGAGGACTGCAGGGGGTACGTGTCCCCTAGGGGTACTCTGGAGGACTACAGGGGGTACGTGTCCCCCTAGGGGTACTCTGGAGGACTACAGGGGGTACGTGTCCCCCTAGGGGTACTCTGGAGGACTGCAGGGGGTACGTGTCCCCCTAGGGGTACTCTGGAGGACTACAGGGGGTACGTGTCCCCCTAGGGGTACTCTGGAGGACTACAGGGGGTACGTGTCCCCCTAGGGGTACTTTAGAGGACTACAGGGGGTACGTGTCCCCCTAGGGGTACTCTGGAGGACTGCAGGATGTACGTGTCCCCCTAGGGGTACTCTAGAGGACTACAGGGGGTACGTGTCCCCCTTAGGGTACCCTGGAGGACTGTAGGGGGTACGTGTCCCCCTAGGGTTACTCTGGAGGACTACAGGGGGTACGTGTCCCCCTAGGGGTACTCTAGAGGACTACAGGGGGTACGTGTCCCCTAGTGGTACTCTGGAGGACTGCAGGGGGTACGTGTCCCCCTAGGGGTACTCTAGAGGACTACAGGGGGTACGTGTCCCCCTAGTGGTCCTCTGGAGGACTGCAGGGGGTACGTGTCCCCCTAGGGGTACTCTGGAGGACTACAGGGGGTACGTGTCCCCTAGGGGTACTTTAGAGGACTACAGGGGGTACGTGTCCCCTAGGGGTACTCTGGAGGACTGCAGGATGTACGTGTCCCCCCCCAGGGGTACTCTAGAGGACTACAGGGGCACGTGTCCCCCTAGGGTACCCTGGAGGACTGTAGGGGGGTAATGTCCCCCTAGGGTTACTCTGGAGGACTACAGGGGGCGTGTCCCCCTAGGGGTACTCTAGAGGACTACAGGGGGTGCGTGTCCCCTAGTGGTACTCTGGAGGACTGCAGGGGGCACGTGTCCCCTAGGGGTACTCTAGAGGACTACAGGGGTACGTGTCCCCCTCTGGAGGACTGCAGGGGGCACTGTCCCCTAGAGGACTACAGGGGGTAATGTGTCCCCCCTAGGGGTACTTTAGAGGACTACAGGGGGTCTGGGGTAGGAGGACTGCAGGGGGTACGTGTCCCCTAGGGGTACTCTAGAGGACTACAGGGGGTACGTGTCCCCTAGGGGTACCCTGGAGGACTGTAGGGGGTACGTGTCCCCCCTAGGGTTACTCTGGAGGACTACAGGGGGCACGTGTCCCCTAGGGGTACTCTGGAGGACTACAGGGGGCACGTGTCCCCTAGTGGTACTCTAGAGGACTACAGGGGGCGTGTCCCCTAGGGGTACTCTGGAGGACTGCAGGGGGTACGTGTCCCCTAGGGGGTACTCTAGAGGACTACAGGGGTACGTGTCCCCTAGTGGTCCTCTGGAGGACTGCAGGGGTACATGTCCCCTAGGGGGTACTCTGGAGGACTACAGGGGGTACGTGTCCCCTAGGGGTACTCTAGAGGACTACAGGGGTACGTGTCCCCCTAGTGGTACTCTGGAGGACTGCAGGGGGTACGTGTCCCCCTAGGGGTACTCTAGAGGACTACAGGGGGTACGTGTCCCCCTAGTGGTCCTCTGGAGGACTGCAGGGGGTACGTGTCCCCCTAGGGGTACTCTAGAGGACTACAGGAGGTACGTGTCCCTCTAGGGGTACTCTGGAGGACTACATGGGGTACGTGTCCCCCTAGGGGTACTCTAGAGGACTACAGGGGGTACGTGTCCCCCTAGGGGTACTCTAGAGGACTACAGGAGGTACGTGTCCCTCTAGGGGTACTCTGGAGGACTACAGGGTGTACGTGTCCCCCTAGGGGTACTCTAGAGGACTACAGGAGGTACGTGTCCCTCTAGGGGTACTCTGGAGGACTACAGGGGGTGCGGTCCCCTAGGGGTACTCTAGAGGACTACAGGAGGTACGTGTCCCTCTAGGGGTACTCTGGAGGACTACATGGGGTACGTGTCCCCCTAGGGGGTACTCTAGAGTATCCCTCTAGGGGTACTCTGGAGGACTACATGGGGTACGTGTCCCCCTAGGGGTACTCTAGAGGACTACAGGGGGTACGTGTCCCCCTAGGGGTACTCTAGAGGACTACAGGAGGTACGTGTCCCTCTAGGGGTACTCTGGAGGACTACAGGGGGCGTGTCCCCCTAGGGGTACTCTAGAGGACTACAGGAGGTACGTGTCCCTCTAGGGGTACTCTAGAGGACTACAGGAGGTACGTGTCCCTCTAGGGGTACTCTGGAGGACTACAGGGGGTACGTGTCCCCTAGGGGTACTCTAGAGGACTACAGGAGGTACGTGTCCCTCTAGGGGTACTCTGGAGGACTACAGGGGGTACGTGTCCCCCTAGGGGTACTCTAGAGGACTACAGGAGGTACGTGTCCCTCTAGGGGTACTCTGGAGGACTACAGGCTGTAGTTACTTCTACCGTCTTTATTTTCTCTGTTTTTGAAGGTTTTGTCATTTGTTTTGACCATTTCTTGCCTTTCTTACTGACTTTTTACTAATGTCTTTATTTCTTTGACAGTTTTTGTCTCTTTTTTTTTTAAATTTTTTTTTTGCTGCTTTTTTCAAAGTTTTGTCACTTTTTTGAATTTTTTGTCTCTTTTGTCGCCCTAGTGTTGCCTTCCTTCTTTCTACTGTGTTTATTTTCTAAGTTTTTATTACTATTTTCGACCTCTTCTTGCCTTCCTTCCTTCTTCCTTCCGTCTTTTTCCAAGTTTTTGTCTCCTTTCTTCATCAGCATCTAAATGTTTTCCAGGTCCAAGGCTGTTGTTGAGTAAATCTATCGCTGACAGCGCTGTATTCTTCCTCTTTATAGACACTTTTATTTTTTTTCTACCAAAAACCATTCATGCTGGTTTGGAGGTACATGGCTTAAAAACACTTTTCAAAGGGGGGGACATTATAGAAAAGCGCTTGAGACCCAGTGAGATGGACTGAGATAGCCTCTTTCTGACCGGAGGTATTTTTTTCAGTTCCTAGAACATTACGGCCCTAGAACCCTCTTCTTCTCGTGTTCAGACTGGATCAATTTGGAGATTTTTAAGTTCCTCTGACCACAGTTCCTGTAACTCTTTCAGCCCCTATACTTCAGGTCTGGGTCTTTTCCCTTTCCTGCATAGTGGTGGTTAGATGGCTGTGTTATAATAACTATAGGTCAGTTCCTATGGCCACTTGACCAGTGAATGCAAATGGGAAAAAAATGGTTTTGGGTGAGAGTAGTCAGTAGTTATCTGTTTAGAAGTGGACCGTTACTAGAACTAGGTCCCTGTAACTACTTGGTCGGGAAGAGGCTCAGGCCGGTTACACACCGGTTATATTTCGGCTCCCATGTTAACCGGTTAGAGCTTACACACTGTCTGCATGTCACGCACATCTCACTCAGGCGCTGCTCTCTTTTTCACGCGACAGGAGGCAAGCGTGTTGGAAGAGTTTCCAGGCAAAATAGAATAGGAAAAGATGTTTATATGTCATTTTGACACAAATACGTATTAATAAATGACATGTTGATGTTTGAAAGTCTCGAGGTTTTGATATAAATGCAGAAATAAATGTAACTTAAAAAAATATACATATATTGCAAGGAAATATATTCTGGAGCCTATTCTGCCGTCAATACTGCCGACGTTGTCTTTGCTGTAATCAGATCAGTATATATTTGTTATATATGAACTATATATTTTAGTTATTTTGGTTTAAGGTTTATGTTTCACCTTCTTTCCTGATAAATCATATTTTCTCACTTCAGTCTGTGGAACGTCTCCAGGCACTACAATACCCATGAGCCTCGGTGGCTGTTGCTACAGAGACCCACCATGCCGAGCAGTGACATCACAGTTATGTCATATTCAGAACTGAACTCAGAGCTACTGCTTTTTAAAAAAATGTTCCAAAGTTTTTATTCATCAAAAAAATCACAATATAAGCCAGATACAAACAAGAATGTGTAAATAAATGAATACCTAAATGTAGAAATAGTAAATAAATGAGAGATGAAAACCAAATTATGTTATAGAAATATACATTTGTAATAGGATACACAGTAAATCACACTACAGAAGGTAGGAAATTCATTATACAGTAAGAATAAATAGAAAATAAATGAGCCGATATGGTGTTAACAAAGCTTATCAAATCCATTCTTGTAACAATGTTTTTTTTTTGTATTATTTATCAATGAAAAGGAATAATAGGAAAGAGCTGAGAGCTGCTGCTTTGAATTTCTCCATCAGCTGCTCGGCAACAACGTCTGAAGCTCTCTGATTGGCCGGTTCTTAAAGCAATGCACTCTGGGACTCGTAGTTTGACTCCTGAAGTTGTTCAGGCCTCATGTTTTTATTCTCAGTTTGTTCTGATGATCCAATCAGTTTCTTGTCTGTGACTCCGCCCACTCAGCCGATGTCACTGTGACATCACACCGTGTTTCAGTCTACTGTAAAACACACACACACACACTAACACACAGAGCACCCCGGAGGTTGAAAGGTTATTGGCTGTCTGGCTGCAGCTCTCAGCCAATCGGATGTGATTATTCACAGTTGGGATTTTCTACATTGTTGCCATGCGGAGAATCTGCTGCCTGACCTACATTCATCCTACACACACACACACACACACACACACACACACACACACACACACACACACACACACACACACACACACACACACACACACACAGAGTGCTGGGTGGGGCAGTTGTTTTTGTGTTTGGCTCAAGGGCACAAAGGCAGCATCAATTCTTCATGTGTTTTCTCTCTGGAGAACGTGTGTGTGTGTGTGTGTGCGTGTGTGTGTGTGTGTGTGTGTGTGTGTGTGTGTGTGTGTGTGTGTGTGTGTGCGCGTGTGTGTGTGTGTGGGGAGGATTCATTCTGTTACAGTAAATATATTATTCTCTATAATCAGCTGCAGTTAACAAAGAAGCATTCGTTGATTTCAGGCTCACTGCAATAATGCTCATTAAATATGTATACAAAAAACGGAAAAATAGTGCAGAAGATAAAATAAAATGTCCATAAAAATGTATACCATGTTCTGGGTGAATTCTCTATTCTGATTGGCTGCAGGGTGTCTATAAAAAAGGGTTATAAGACACCTATTAACGGAGCTCAAGGTAAACTGAGTGTTTAGCGTTGTAAATTAACGTGCTACATTAACCCTTGTGTTGTCTTCCTGTCGACTATGCAACTTGTCCTCCCTAAACATTTAAAATCAACCCTTTTTTGAAATTTGTTTTCAATGTTTTAGAATTTATTTTTTATTTTTTTTAAAGGGACATTTTTGTCGTTTTTTCCCCCACCAGATTCACCACTAACGTCAACTTATTACCTCTAGTTTTAAACTTATTTTTGGAATTCACGGACAATAAAACCTCAGTCATATGAAATTATGGCCTAAACCTAATTTTTCTAGTTAAAAAAAAAAAAGATTTCGACAAATAGTTAAGTTATTTGAGTGGATAATCACAAGACTGTCAAAGTTTAGTCAGGATACTGTTTTTTTTTTTTTTTTTTTTATGATATAAAATGTAATAAAACACCCAAAAAAGATCAGAAAAAAGTCCAAAAAAGAAGGACTGACTTTACATACAAGAACAGAAGATGGAACTAATTTCAAAAACATGTTAGCTATCTATTTATTTATTTATTTATTTATTTGAAAGAAAAAGGGGGACAATACATATTAATGAACATTTTCACAAATGTAGCTAAATATGCCAGATTTTAGCCTTAGGCTAATTTCCATCTGCAGACCCCCTGGCAGGTTGGTGTTACACACAAATTAATGAATACATACAGAGACACTACATGCATCTAATCTATGATTGTTAGATCGCTAACGTTAGCTCAAAACGCCATTCAAGTGACTTTGTCTTTGTTGTGTTTGATTGCTAACTCGTAGCTAGCAGTCATTTTTTAAACGTTGTCCCTTTGCGACGAGTCAAATCAAAATTGCCCTTGGATACAACACACAACCAATAATCAAGGCTGGAACTTCTACGAAGTTTTTGTTCCTTTTCAATGTTTTCGCCGCTCTTTTCACATTTTTGTTGCTTTTTTTTTGCCTTTTTGTCATTTAAAAAAAACAAAAACAATTTTAAACAATATTTTCCACTTTTTTGTTGCATTTTTCTCTAAGATTATTTTTTGGGGCATTTTCTGCCTTTATTTTGACAGGACAGCTGAAGACATGAAAGGGGTAGAGAGGGGGAATGACACGCAGCAGCGGGCTGCAGGTCGGAGTCAAACCTGCGGCCCGCTGCGTCGAGGAGTAAACCTCTATATATGGAGAGCCCGCTCTACCAGGTGAGCTACCTGGGCGCCCTTAGTCGCATTTTTCAAGGTGTTTTGTGGATCGTCTTTTGGATGTTTTTGTGTAAGTTCTTTTCAACAATTTTTTTTCAATTTCTTCTTTTCTCAATACATGTAGACATGTCCCGGGACCTCTCTAGATAGTTGGAGTTGGAGTACTTGGACATCTCCAACTACCAAATACATTGAAAAGGAACAAAATATTGTTTAAAATTGTTGTTTTTTTTTAAATGCCAAAAGGCAAAAAAAAAAAAACTTTAAAAAAAAGCAACAAAAATGTGAAAAGAGCGGCAAAAACATTGAAAAGGAACAAACAAGGTTGTGTGTTGTATCCAAGGGCAATTTTGATTTGACTCGTAGCAATCAAACACAACAAAGGCAAAGTCACTTGAATGGCGTTTTGAGCTAACGTTAGCGATCTAACAATCATAGATAGCTACAACGTTTCTGAAATGATTTGCATCTTCTGTTATTGTATGTAAAGTCAGTCCTTCCAGAAAAATTCTGAGTTTTTTTGTGATTGTTGCGGGCAAAAAATCCTTGATTATGCGGCACCTTTTCTTAAAAAATGCGATGGAATATGATATTTATGCAATTTTATGCGATGAAATTGCGGGAACTTGCAAAAACTGCAGTTTGATGAAAAAGTGAAAAAACACTGATTCGTCTGGCGTTGTAAGGCTGCCGTGCATCACCCAGGTGGGTGCTACACATTGGTGGTGTTAGAGAGTAGTCCTCCCCCCTGAAGTGCTTTGTGTCTATGATAAAGCACTATATAAAATATAATGAATTATTATTATTAGTAGTAGTAGTAATAGTAGTAGTAGTCAAACCCTCAGGTGTTACCAGGGAAACAGAGTTGTAGTTCACAGAATATGTTGAAAACAGAATATTTCCCCAGTAATAAAACTTGACAAAATGTTATTATAAAACCCTAAAAGATTAGTCTTTTGAGTAAACATGTAAACATTTGGGCCATCACCAGCCCCCCCCCCCGATTCTGGATCAGTTGGAGAGTCTTTAGGGACTTATTTGAACATCCTCATAATAAGGAATTACATAACTCCAGCATCAACGTAACAAATGCATGGATTAGTTTTTCTTTGAGACAAGATGTGCCTGATTTTTGCAATATTACGCAGGGCAGCACTCTAGTCTAGTCTAGTTTGTGTGTTTCACACAGTACAAAAAGACATGTGAGGGGGTGTTAGAAACCTGTAATGGCTTATATTAAAATCATGACCAATGTGCGCCCTCTAGCTCACCCGGTGAGAGCGTGCGCCCCATGTAGGCTGAGGCCTTTGCAGCAGCACGGGTTGGAATCCGACCTGCTGGCCTTTGCTGCGTGTCGGCCCCCATCTCTCTCCCACCTTGTAACTGTCTGTCCACCGTCATAATACAAATAAATACATAAAATCACAAGCAAAGTACACAAATGTAGACGCACACAATCAGAAAGCCTTCTCTCTCTCGGAGTTAAAAGCTGAACATCTAAACTCATCAGATTTAATATTCAGCCGACACACACACACACACACACACACACACACACACACACACACACACACACACACACACACACAGACACACACACACACACACACACACACACAGACACACACACACACAACACACACACACACACACACACATACAGAGACACACACACACACACACACACACACACACAGACACAGACACACACACACACACACAGAGATACAGAGACACACACACACACACACACACACACACACACACACACACACAGACACAGACCCACAAACAGACAGACACACACACACACACACACACACACACACACACACACACACACACACACACACACACACACACAGACACAAACACACAGACACACACACACACACAGATACAGAGACACACACACACACACACACACACACAGACACAGACACACACACACACAGAGATACAGAGACACACACACACACACACACACACACACACACACACACACACACACACACACACACACACAAACAGACACAGACCCACAAACAGACAGACACATACACACACACACACACACACACAGAGAGAGACACACACAAACACACACACACACACAGAGACGTACACGCACAAAGACACACACACACACACACTTACATACAGAGACACAGAGAGACACACACGCACACACACAGACACACACAAGCACACACACACACACACAAACAGATACACACACATATACACACACACACACACAGAGACACACACACACTTTAAATCCTCCTCTAATCCCTCATTTATTTCTCTTTTTTTTTCCTGTTTCAATTTGCTTTATTGACACACAACATGTTAACACACTGTGTTGCCAGAGCGTCCAGAGAGCCAATCAGAGAGCAGGAAAGAGAAAACAGACTTCAGATCAGAGAACATGATGAATATTTATTTACTTTCAGTTATGATGGATTCATATTGCCATTGACGGCATCATTTGATTTCTCCCTCTGATCTTTGGATCCTTTTATTGTGAAGCTGTAATATTAATGCTTTAAACTATTTCAGTCCTCTGAGTGTCACTGCTGATGAATCATACATGTGATTAATGAAACATGTGTAACAACAGCTGCTCTGTGATCAGTGCCACCACAACATTACTAGTTTATATCCACCACATTCCACCTTCGGGATTTCTCCGTTGCAGTTTCTTCCTCTTCCTCTGTGGTTCTAACCTCCGGCTGATCTGTGAGGACTATGGTTAGCTGCTCCTCAGATCTCTGCAGGGTAAATCCAGACAGCTAGCTAGACTATCTGTTCAATCAGAGTTTTCTGTCGCACGACTAAAACAACTTCTGAACATACACACGTTCCACCGAAACTAGTTCCTTCCAGAGGCTATTTAGCAGAGGCACCGTGGCTCCGTCCGGAGCTTAGCCCCGCCCCCAAGGCAATTGTGATTGGTTTAAAGAAATGCCCAATAAACACAGAGCACATTTTTCTCCCATCCCATAATGCTGTGTGGACTAGTCCGACTGTGGAGGAAGGCCTTGCAATGTGAGACACACACACACACAGAGACATACACACACAGACAGACACACACACACACACACACACAAACACAGAGACACACATACAGACACACATACACACACACACACATAGAAACACACAGAGAGACACACACACACACAGAGACACAAACATACACACACACAAAACACAGAGACACACATACACACACACACACACACACACACACACACACACACACAGAGAGAGACACACACACAGAGAGACATATACACACAGACACACACACACACACACAAACACAGAGACACACATACAGACACACACATAGAAACACACAGAGAGACACACACACACACACAGAGACACAAACACACACACACACACACACACACACACACAGACACATACACACACAGAGACACACACACACTGAACTATAACATAACAGAGTAACATTTTGTTTTTCTGGGTCAAAATGTAAATAATTCCTACGTTTTGGTTTTCGACACTTTTGTCACTTTTTTTTTTAAGTTTCGGTCAATATTTTTGACGTTTCTTTTAAGCTTTTCCCACGTTTTTTTCACTTTTTTGACTTTTTTTCTTTAACGCTCTTATCATACATTTTTCTTGACAGTTAGACAACTCCTCTTGCCCTGATTGGTGCATCTGAACAGTTAGACACCTCCTCTTGCCCTGATTGGTGCATCTGAACAGTTAGACACCTCCTCTTGCCCTGATTGGTGCATCTGAACAGTTAGACACCTCCTCTTGCCCTGATTGGTGCATCTGAACAGTTAGACACCTCCCCTGGCCCTGATGGTGCATCTGAACAGTTAGACACCTCCCCTGGCCCTGATTGGTGCATCTGAACAATTAGACACCTCCCCTGGCCCTGATTGGTGCATCTGAACAGTTAGACACCTCCGCTGGCCCTGATTGGTGCATCTGAACAGTTAGACACCCCTCCGCTGGCCCTGATTGGTGCATCTGAACAGTTAGACACCTCCTCTTGCCCTGATTGGTGCATCTGAACAGTTAGACACCTCCTCTTGCCCTGATTGGTGCATCTGAACAGTTAGACACCTCCCCTGGACCTGATTGGTGCATCTGAACAGTTAGACACCTCCCCCTGGACCTGATTGGTGCATCTGAACAGTTAGACACCTCCTCTTGCCCTGATTGGTGCATCTGAACAGTTAGACACCTCCTCTTTCGCTGATTGGTGCATCTGAACAGTTAGACACCTCCCCCTGGCCCTGATTGGTGCATCTGAACAGTTAGACACCTCCCCCTGGCCCTGATTGGTGCATCTGAACAGTAAGACACCTCCTCTTGCCCTGATTGGTGCATTTGAACAGTTAGACACCTCCCCTGGCCCTGATTGGTGCATCTGAACAGTTAGACACCTCCCCCTGGCCCTGATTGGTGCATCTGAACAGTTAGACACCTCCCCCTGGCCCTGATTGGTGCATCTGAACAGGGAGAGGTGGATTTTTGCAAATCCCACTCCAGGCTGCAGGTGGAGCCAGAGGAGCTGGATTTATTTTAAATGACCTGCTTCATGTAGTTCTACTGGAACAGTGTTTCTCAAATGGGGGTCCGTGTACCCCTAGGGGTACTTTGGAGTACTGTAGGGGGTACGTGAGATTCTTTTTTGAAATGTTTATCAAAATACTACTACTCAAATATATCAGTCATGCACAGTTCATAAAATTAATTTAGTTATGGATTCTAAACATTTTGACGTAACATTTAAGTGCATTTCAGTTACAAACTTGTTAAGTAAATCAGACACTAATGGTGCGGAGCTGTAATGTACCTCTTTATAGAGCCTTTTTTTCTACCAAAAATGCTTTGCACTTGTCAGGGGGTACTTGGCTAAAAAAATATTTCAAAGGGGGGTACATTATTGAAAAAAAAGTTTGAGAACCACTGTACTGGAACATAGGGTCAGTTTCTGCAGATATGACAGAAAGTTAGATTCATAAGTCCTACCTACTGCACCTTTAATCCTACCTACGTCATCTTACAGCGCTGCGGCCGATCCCTACAGACGCTAAATTGTGATTTTTTTTTTTTGCGTTGTATCTGACGCTGAGAGACGCTGACTGACCAAGCGTTCGTATTTGACGAGTTGGGAGGGAGAACGAGTTGCCAGAATGAAAATCTGCGTAATGTAATTTAGATGTGAACGTGAGGCGTAAACGTAGCAACAGACCCAACCCAAACATACAGCAGTGTGGATGTCACCTGAACCCACTGGTCTCTGCAGGAGATTAATTACCCAGAGTTCCTTGCTTCTGTCCTGCTGAGCTGCTGCTGAATGTGAAAACAGATACAGACAGGAGACGTTTGAATGTGAATGACCTCTGTGTGTGTGTGTCTTTTGTTCTGCTAATGTTAGTGTGTGTGTGTGTGTGTGTGTGGGTGTGGGGGGGTGATAAAACTTCACATCAGCAAGACAGCAAAAGTGAAATCAGAGAAACTCTGCTGTCCCTGATTTTCTTTTAATTGAATGAGAGAGAGAGAAACAGACAGACAGACAGACAGACAGAGACACAGAGAGAGACAGAGAGAGAGAGACATCAAGCTGCTGCAGTTTAACAGGAAGTAGCCTCTTTCAAAATAAGAGCAGCGTTACAGGAACAACATGAACACATCACTAATATTATTATAATCTCTGGATTATTTTATGAATGGATTAGTTGCTTAGCCCCGCCCCAAGATGATTGTGATTGGTTTAAGGAAATGCCAATAAACATTTTTCTCCCATCCCAGAATGCCATGCGGACTAGCCAGACCTTCCTCCGCAGCGCTGTGGAGGAGGGTCTGGTGATGTGAGACTATTATTTATTAACCCCTCCTGTTGTTCCTCGGGTCAAATCTGACCCATTTTCAAAAAGTTTCTATTTCAGAAATTTGGGTTTCTTGCAACCAAATTTTAAATTGGATTGGATGGTTCCCTACAACGCTCTCCAAAAGTTAAATAAATGATCAGTTCATTACTTTCACGGAATTTGGGTGATTTATTAAATTTTATAGCATGTCAAGAAAAATGTATGATGAACGTTGAAAAACGTAGAAAAAAATGTCAAAAATGCACTGAAAAAAGTTACAAAAACATCAGAAAAAGTGACAAAAACATCAGGAAAAGTGACAAAAACATCAGGAAAAGTGACAAAAACATTGAAAAAGTGACAAAAATTTCGAAATAAAATTGACAAAAACACAGGAAAAGCTTTTAAAAAAATAACTTCAAAAAAACGCAGAAAAGTATTGACAGAAACTTCAAAAAAAAAGTGACAAAAGTCTTGAAAAAGACCAAAATGTTGGAATTTTTTTAACATTTTGACCCAGAAATACCACAAGTTGCTTCCGGGTCAACGGGGAAGACGCCACCAGGGTTAATTCATCTGCTGGATTGTTCAAAACTTACCGCAGATTCAACAGCTCACACGTGTTTCGGGAATGTTTTATTTTTATTTTTATTATGATTATTATAATATTTTCTTTAGGAAATATGCACATCTTAAAACAAATATTTGCTCGCCACAGCATTTCAACTCTTTGACTTCATTACCAATCTAAAAAATAAAACCAATAAGTTGACAATTAATTCAATGTTCAAAAATTCTCATGTTCTTCCGGTACTTTTAGTTTGAAATTCGGGAGCGGAAGTGACGCGTGCGACCGCAGGTAACTTGACTGCAGCAGAGTCCAGCGGTGGATCATTATGAGCGCGTGAGCTCCAGAGGAGATAAAACTGAGTTTAACTGAAGAGAAGAAAACGTTTAAACTGATTTAAGTTCCGTTAAGTGAGTGAACGCGTTGATATCCCGCTTTTAGTCCGGGTCTGTCCCGCTTTTAGTGCGGGTTAATCCCGCTTTTAGTGCGTGTCTGTCCCGTCCTGTAGATGTGTGAGTGCAGACTGGGACAGGATGGCTCATCTGAAGGTATTTAAACTTTTCTCTTCATGTTTGGGTTTGGCAGCAATCAGCTGATTCAGGAATTAAGCTCACAGTTGAAGTGAACGACCTAGTGATAATCGAAGAGTCATCTATAGATCTATAGATAACTTATAATCAAACTCTCAAGATCTCAGTTTTAGTCACTAAACGTTAGGGAAATGATCCGAATTAATTAGGAGGTTGATTCATGATGAAAATGATCACTTATTTTAATGACTTTCTGCTTTATTATTTTATTATCATGACGAAAACTGCATAGTTTCTTCACTTTGTGTGTGTTTGTGTGTGTGTGCGTATCTGAGTGTGTCTGTGTGTGTGCGCGCGCATATCTGTGTGTGTGTGTCTGTGTTTGCGTGCATATCTGTGTGTGTGTCTGTGTGCGTGTGTGTCTGTGTGTTTGCGTGCATATCTGTGTGTGTGTGTGTTTGCGTGTTTGTGCGTATCTGAGTGTGTGTGTGTGTGTGTTTGCGTGTTTGTGTGTGTGTGTGTGTGTGTGTGTGTGTGCGTATCTCTGTTTGTGTGTGTGTGTGTGTGTGTGTGTGTGTGTGTGTGTGTGTGTGCGTATCTGAGTGTGTGTGTGTGTGTGTGCGTCTCTGTGTGTGTGTGTGTGTGTGTGTGTGTGTGTGTGTGTGTGTGTGTATCTGTGTTTGTGTGTGTATGTGTTTGTGTGTGTGTGTGTGTGTGTGTGTGTGTGTGTGTGTGTGTGCGTATCTGTGTGTGTGTGTGTGCGTATCTGAGTGTGTGTGTGTGTGTGTGTGCGTATCTGTGTTTGTGTGTGTGTGTGTGCGTATCTCTGTTTGTGTGTGTGTGTGTGTGGGGGGGGGGTGGACAGAATAACAGATACACTGCTGGAGGTCTCACATGCTGCCACTGGCATTTGTAATGCAAAACAAAATCTTTTTTCTTGTGTAAAAGTGGAATTGTTTCTGGAAAAAACCTAAAAAAAACTCAAAATAAATGTTGAAAGAAGTGGAATTGTTGTGATCAGTTTTCCTGATGCTACTTACAGACTTTTACTTGTAACAGTCTTTTACAAACTCACAACAGCAAGAATCCCACTGACGTACATTAGCTTCATATATTCCAGGGATGCTTCAGATTCGGCTGAATATTTGGACCTTTTGGCGGTGGTTCTGGTTTCTGCCGAACATTTATTATCAACAATTATTCCCCAGCGAACCGAACCGTACGCTTGCACTCGGCGCGCTACGCTGGTCGCCGTAGCGACGGCGCCGTTGATTACCGTAAGATGTTTACGTAGGTGGAGCGTTCACTGGTGAGCAGAAAAAGTTGTAGTTTGGCAGAACTTTCAGTCAACAGAAGGCCATTCAACTCCAGCTACATGTTCAATCTGTTCAATGCTGATTGGTCCGGTGGTGGCGAGGACCCTGAACTATA
>NC_041337.1:35425513-35460513 GCF_004354835.1 Perca flavescens | reverse complement strand
TGAGACGCAGATTCCGAATGCGGCGTACACGTGTCCACCGTTTTGAGATTGAACGTGTCCCAGATTCAAGGTGCGTTCTTTTTGTCCACCGAAGTCGATCTACGAGTCGTTTTGCGGAGTTACGAACCGGAAGTTGTAAAAAGAGCCCCCCCGAGGTCGTATATATACGACTCGTCAAGTCGTCTGAACTCAGAGGACCCCGAGTTCACTTTCAAAGATGGCTACGTCGTGCATCACACGTAGTAAACATTGTGGTTTTCTACAATTTTAAGCACTTTTGTCGTTGTTGTAACCAAATGAAGAAGTCGTACACATAGTGCTGTATACTGCTACCTATAGACATGTCTCTACAGTCTTATTAGGAGTTAAACATAGTGCTGTATACTGCTACCTATAGACATGTCTCTACAGTCTTATTAGGAGTTAAACATAGTGCTGTATACTGCTACCTATAGACATGTCTCTACAGTCTTATTAGGAGTTAAACATAGTGCTGTATACTGCTACCTATAGACATGTCTCTACAGTCTTATTAGGAGTTAAACATAGTGCTGTATACTGCTACCTATAGACATGTCTCTACAGTCTTATTAGGAGTTAAATACCACCTGATTAGTTATTTTGGAGCTTGTGCAGCTGAAATTGGCTAGAGACGCTCGGTTGCTATGACAACAACGGCTTTAAGCCGAGTCTGGAGCAGAAAGCAGAGCAGAAGCCTAACGTTAATGTTTCATGTATCAAACTGTGAAATATATTTGTGTAATATGTCAATAACTGGGTGAATAGAGTCCTAAATGTTACTAAAAATGTTACAAAAATCCATCTTTTCTCTGACTCGTAGTATCGTGTGACAAAAAGAACGCAACAACCCCGCAGGTTATTCGTTTTTCGACACGGATGTGACGTCACACTCGAGCTACTAGTCGCGATTACAAGACAAAAAGAACGCACCATTACTCGGTCCTCACTCTGTTGTCATCCTCCTCTTCTTCTTCTTCTGTTGTTGTCCCATCAGGTCAGAGGTTCTGAAGACTGACCACCTCCCTCTGCAGGCCGGCCCAGGAACTGCACCCGCAGCTAACAGCTAACAGCTAACAGCTAACAGCTAACAGCTAACAGCTAACAGCTGACCAGTGAAGTAGTGCTGTGGCTGGTGTTCAGGCTGTTGGATGGCCACAGGAGTGAACTACTGGAGCTCTTATGAACACAGTTACAAGGTGAGACCCATTGATTGATTGGTTGATTGATTGATTTATTGATTGATTGATTGATTGATTGATTGATTGATTGATTGAACAACACTGTTGCTGCAAATAAGGCAAGAGAGGAATGCTGGCAGAAAATAGGCTCGTTGGAGATGAACTGGGCCTCGCCTGTAAAGTGGACGAGAGCAGGCGGCCTTTTCCAGCAGCCTTCAGGCTGAACAGGAAGTGACAGAAACACTGGTAAAATGTTATCGGACCCATATATATCAGCTCCTACACAGTCTCCAGTTGATTTTATTATGACAGAGTAGCTGTCAGAATGCTCTACATGCGATCTGTTGCTGATTTTAATCACCAACAAACTGTAGATGATCTGCAATCTGATCAGATTTAGTCTCTCTGACTTCTAAACGTCACCATCAGCCACACTACACGTGTTCTGTTCACAATAAGCCTTTAAATCAGACAAATCACAGTTAAAATCCCTCCGATTCAAAATCAATAAAAAGTTTATATAAAACGTCGTCATGTTGAGTCGATTCTGAACCAATCAGCTGTTGGATCAGCTGAGAGGCCGGCGTTTCCCAGCATGCCCCTGGGTCCGCCCGCGTCCGCCTGGCTCTTGCAGTCGGTGAAAAGCAACTCCGCTGTCTGCGTCTCAGAACTGCGGCCGCCTTGGTTTCGTGAGGTCATCGTTGCCCACGTGTGCAAGTCGGGATCAAGTCGGACACAAATCTACCCAGCATGCATTGGGCGCCGATCGCCGGCGATCGGTTCTGCGCAGATCTGGCTCATCTCGAACGAGCCTAATGACTTAATCGTGTAAATTCATCAGACCCTGTCCCTGTGAATAATCTCTCCTTCACGCCATCAGCCAGATACAGCATGTTTGAACAATTTATTAAAGGTAGGGAGGTTTTTTTGCCGTGCGTGGTAGGGGTAGGACAAAACATCAAAACGGCAACATATCGTTGTCCTTCTTCGTGTAATACGAGAATCGATACGCTGCCGCGAAATGCCAGTCCCTCCAGAGAAACGCGATTATGCTATCACATAACTCAACGCATAATCAGCCAAAGTCCGCATATTTATGCCGCACTTTCACCGCATAAATTGCCGATTTCCGCGCAAAATATTCGGAGCTTGCATGATTTCATAATCCCCCGCATTTTCGTTGCAAAAAAGTCTCATAATATACAGTACAGGCCAAAAGTTTGGACACACCTTCTCATTCAATGCGTTTCCTTTTTATTTTCATGACTATTTACATTGTAGATTCTCACTGAAGGCATCAAAACTATGAATGAACACATATGGAATTATGTACTTAACAAAAAAGTGTGAAATAACTGAAAACATGTCTTATATTTTAGATTCCTCAAAGTAGCCACCCTTTGCTTTTTTTGATAACTCTGCAAACCCTTGGTGTTCTCTCAATGAGCTTCATGAGGTAGTCACCTGAAATGGTTTTACCTTCACAAGTGTGCTTTGTCAGGGTTAAATAGTGGAATTATTTCCCTTATTAATAAAAAAAAGCAAAGGGTGGCTACTTTGAGGAATCTAAAATATAAGACGTTGATGTTTTCAGTTATTTAACACTTTTTTGTTAAGTACATAATTTCATATGTGTTCATTTGTAGTTTTGATGCCTTCAGTGAGAATCTACAATGTAAATAGTCATGAAAATCATATTTGAATGAGAAGGTGTGTCCAAACCTTTGGCCTGTACTGTACACATACATACACAGACGTGTACACATACAAAGATAAATAAAATGACAATGACATGACTTGGAGAGAACAAAGACAATGACAAAAACTTGTTCTTACGCTGTAGTAAGCTGTGATGCGCATTCATGCAAACCACATATTTCATTGAGATTCAACACTTTAATTTGTTAACTATATCGTCTGTTGTCTTTAGGACATGGCGGCTGAGAAAGGTGGCCATATTAACTCCTACTCATCTAGAGAGTCCACATTCATGATGATTACTCTTTCAAGTTGAGCTATTTTAAAGAGTGCATCTCTCCAGTCTTGAATGTGTGGAGCACTGATTTCTCTCCGGTTACAAAAAAAATCAGCTTTTTGGCAACCGCAAAGGCTGCCGACATCCACTTATTGTGATGTTGATTAGGCAATCTTGATAGAAACCTCTGTTATACAGAGAACAGGTAGCCTAGAAATCTAGCTAAATGTAATTAGCAGCCAGGGTCGGTCTAGTCTAGCAACTCTCTACGGCACTGAAGTCATTCTTAAAAAAGGCAGGATGTGTTCGGAGTTTAAAGTTTAATCTATCAGCTAGCGTTGCTCTGATTGGTTGTAGAGCTGTCCTATTACGTGCAGAGAGAATTTGAAAGACAACCGTTTGTCCCGCCCCTTCGGATTGAGCCCTGACCAATGGGGAGTTCCCAGACCTCAACATCTGGATGTGGGGCTGATGCTTGTCAGGCTAGAGTACAGGGTCAGATTGGACACAAATGTTTTGACACGTCACCGATTTTTCCGAAGAGGAAGAGGTTTTCACCGGGATGGCTGACAGCAGTTTGAGGAAACTAAGAAGATGCTCCTGAGGGCCATTTCCCAGATAGTAGCTAAGAATGTTTAGCCTCGTGAGATCGTCCTGATCTGGCTGAGCTCCAGTTCTCCAATCGCAGATCAGTCTGGCATCTTGAGATAGAGAACATTTGGAGCCGTTAGCCAAACGACCGGGCCAATCAGCGTTGGTTTTGAGGTGGGTTTAGGTGGTGATAGACGGATGGTTTATCCAATGAGCTAACCAGGATTTTCAGACAGCTGTCCGGGAACCTGAAATGGTGCCTTTTATTCCTAAATTCTCGTTACACAAACGGCAAATCTCCTTTACCGACATGTTGCTAGCTTGCTAAGCTAACGAGCTATGCTTTGCCTGCAGCAGCAGCAGCAGCAGGGTTAGCCTGGCTTGTGGTTGTATTTTCATACGCTTTGTGGATCTGATTGGTTGACTTGGCCTGTCTATCACCAACATAGGTGATAGACAGATGGTTTATCCAATCAGCTAACCAGGATTTTTACCCCTGGGCTTCTTCAAGCTAGAAGACTGATCGCTCTTTTCTGGAAAAACATACTGTTGCCCTCTGTAAAGCTGTGGTTGAAGGAGATCGCAACATACCTTGCACTGGAAAGACTTACATATATTGTTAGAGGGAAATGAAAACAGTTTATTAAAGTGTGGAAACCTTTTTGGGAATTTTTGGAGGATGAGAATGTCACACTAACTTAAAGATCACCATTACTGCTGCTTTTTCAGTTATTTATTTATTTGTATTACTTAGTTTTATTTGTACAATTATTTAATTTGTTTTGCATCTTTGTAAATGTTTTTTTTTTTATTGTATTGCACACTTAATACATTATTTGTATTGCTGTATGTTTTCTATATGTGAAAAACTTAATAAAGTATTGTTAAAAAAAATACCAGGTTTGAGTCCAAGGTCTGGAGCCAGAGTTGCTCTATAGTTATTATTAGTTATTATTATTATCTATAGTTATAGTGTCATTTTAATTTACAGACTGAAAAACTTGTTTTCTGACAGTTTGGACTTTCAGCGAATAAATGAAAGAAAACCTGCACTTAACCTGTTCACGTGCATTTAGTGGTCCTAGCTAGACAGATATCCTGATATACCGTTACGGGATTGTCTGGCATTGTATCGGTCACAATAAAGGTTGCATTGAACGTGTTCTGCAGGTGAGTGAGTGTGTGTGGGGCGGCGAACGGGAGGCGAGCAGCGAGGAGGAAGGAGGCGGAGCCACATGGGATACTCACGCCATGGAGGTCAAAGGTCAACTCATCTCAGCACCTGGTGAGAGCACACGGCAACGAGAGACAGATGTTTGTCTTCACGAGGACAGTTACAGTTACATTACTCTGTGTGTGTGTGTGTGTGTGTGTGTGTGTGTGTGTGTGTGTGTGTGTGTGTGTGTGTGTGTAGACCCTTTCAGCTGTCCCGACAGGAAGCAGAGGGAGCGAATGGCAGAGCTGCTGGAGAGGAGGCGGGGCCTGCAGGCGCTGCTCAGCGCACGATTGGCTGAGCTGAGACGCATCTGTCTGCAGGAGGCGGTGAGTGATGTCATAACTGGACCCCCCTCCCTCCAACAGGGATTATCCAATCACAGCTAACTAGAGGTAAGGAATGTCCCGCGCTACTCTGCCTCTGATTGGAGGGCAGAGTAGCGCGGGACATTCCTTCGCCATCCTAGGTCACAGTCTTGTCACTGTTATTTTTTATTTATTTTTTTTAAGAACTTTTTTGAAAGTTGCTTTAAAGCTCCCATATTCTGCTCATTTTCAGGTTCATAATTGTATTTTGAGGTTGTACCAGAACAGGTTTACATGGTTTAATTTTCAAAAAACACCATATTTTTGTTGTAGTGCACATTGCTGCAGCTCCTCTTTTCACCCTGTGTTCAGGTCTCTGTTTTAGCTACAGGGTGAGACCTCTTTTCTTCTTCTTCTTCTGTACTATCTTTGATTGCACTCGCACATGCTCAGTAGCTCAGATCGTAGATTAGTTTAGTTTAGTTTAGTTTATTTATTTAAAGAAACAATAAACATTAACACCAAGGGGAGAGATGCATTGTACAAGCTAATTTTCACCCGTAGTCCCTGGGCAGGCTGATCTTAACTAAAATACACAATACATCATACATACATGAATAGTAAAATTTACATTAACCAAATAAATAAAATATAAAAAAAAGTCATATTCACACCTTTCATGTACTCAGATCTACTCTTATAGACCTCAGAACACACACTTACACACACACACACACACACATATATCCAGTTACATGTGACACAGATCATGTCAGCGAGCTCCATAGACAGTAAAAGAAAGGTTGGTGTTTCTCCAACTGTGAACTTGTGTGTGTTGTAGCGGTGCTTTGCTATTGAGAACTAGCTAGCATGCTAATGCTACAAGCTAACGGTTGCGGTTAGCCAGTTCGTTTCGGCTTGTGACGTAGAAAGCCGTGCAGATTTTGACCAGCTCACCAGGAGACTGAAGGCAGGACACATTCAGAAACTCATATCTCACTCAGAACACCATGCGTGTGGAAGCACCAGAGACACAAAATAACACCCCAAATCACCAGAAAAAGAGATTTTTTTCATAATATGGGCACTTTAATCTGATGTAATATAAGGTGTGTTTTGATTGGTCAGGAGCTGACGGGTGCGGTGCCCAGTGACTTCCCCCTGGAGGCGGGAGAGAAACCCCCCTGTGTCCGAAGGAGAGCTGGGACATCTCGCCCAGTAAACAGGAAGTGCCGAGCGGAGGTGAGACTTGTGGCCCTGATTTCAGTCTGCTGGTGCTGATCTCTGTAATGTCATGACCATGACCAAGTGTGTGTGTGTGTGTGTGTGTGTGTCTATGTGTGTCTGTGTATGTGTGTGTGTGTCTGTGTGTGTGTCTGTGTGTGTGTGTGTGTGTGTGTGTGTGTCTATGTATGTCTATGTGTGTCTGTGTATGTGTGTGTGTGTGTCTGTGTGTGTATCTGTGTGTGTGTGTGTGTCTGTGTGTGTATCTGTGTGTGTGTGTGTGTGTGTATGTATGTGTGTGTGTGTGTGTGTGTCTGTGTGTATGTATGTGTTTGTGTGTCTGTGTGTATGTATGTATTTGTGTGTGTGTGTCTGTGTGTGTGTGTGTGTGTGTGTGTCTATGTATGTCTATGTGTGTCTGTGTATGTGTGTGTGTCTGTGTGTGTATCTGTGTGTGTGTGTCTGTGTGTATGTATGTGTGTGTGTGTCTGTGTATATGTGTGTGTGTGTGTGTGTGTGTGTGTGTGTGTATGTGTGTGTGTGTGTCTGTGTGTGTGTGTGTGTGTGTGTGTGTCTGTGTGTATGTATGTATTTGTGTGTGTGTGTGTCTGTGTCTGTGTGTGTCTGTGTCTGTGTGTGTGTCTATGTATGTCTATGTGTGTCTGTGTATGTGTGTGTGTCTGTGTGTGTATCTGTGTGTGTGTGTGTGTGTGTGTGTATGTATGTGTGTGTGTCTGTGTATATGTGTGTGTGTGTGTGTGTGTGTGTGTGTGTCTGTGTGTATGTGTGTGTGTGTGTGTCTGTGTGTATGTATGTGTTTGTGTGTCTGTGTGTATGTATGTATTTGTGTGTGTGTGTGTGTGTGTGTGTGTGTATGTGTGTGTGTGTCTGTGTGTATGTATGTGTTTGTGTGTCTGTGTGTATGTGTGTGTGTGTGTCTGTGTGTCTATGTGTGTGTGTGTGTGTGTGTGTGTGTGTGTGTCTGTGTGTGTGTGTGTGTGTGTGTGTGTGTGTGTGTGTGTGTGTGTGTGTGTGTGTGTGTGTGTGTGTGTGTGTGTGTGTGTGTGTGTGTGTGTGTCTTCAGGAGGAAGACTCTCAGCGTTCAAAGCAGAAGAAAACTTTATTCAGCGGAGCCCTGAGGAAACACAGCGACTCCGAACACAACACACAGACACACACACACCACGGCAAGAGGACTGTACACAGAGGCTGCCACACAGGTAAAACACACACACACACACACACACACACACCACACACACACACACACAACTGGCAGTAGATGAGAGACACCATTGTTTAAGGAAGACGAGGAAATCTGTTTCTTCCTGCCTTTATTTTGAATGTGTGTGTGTGTGTGTGTGTGTGTGTGTGTGTGTGTGTGTGTGTGTGTGTGTGTGTGTGTGTTTTCAGATGACACAGTGAGGTCAGAGAGCAGCTCGACATCAGACTCGACAGGACTCGAGAACGGTAACACACACACACACACACACACTGTTAGTTGCTGCAGCGCCTCCTGCTGGCTGACAGTGAAACAGCGTCAAAGAACTGCAGTTAATTCTTACATGTTTTTGTCGTTTTTAATCCATCATTTCTATCAGTAATTAAAAAAATTGTACTCGCGGACATAATGACTGGGATGTGACGTCACAGTGACATCACAGAACAGTTCACCCGAGGCTACATTTACGCTGCTACGTTTTGGTATAAAAACAAATGTCCTTTGCTGGGTTTACGCCAGTGGTGTAGTCTAGTGTACTGTAGTGGGTATACTGTACTGTAGGCTATATACAGTGGGTACGGACAGAATTAAGACCCTTTCAAATTTTTCACTCTTTGTTTCATTGCAGCCATTCGCTAAAATCAAAAAAAGTTCATTTTATTGCTCATTAATGTACACTCAGCACCCCATCTTGACAGAAAAAAACAGAAATGTAGAAATTTTTACAAATTTATTAAAAAAGAAAAACTGAAACATCACATGGTTTGATTGTAGCAAATGGCTGCAATGAAACAAAGAGTGAAAAATTTAAAGAGGTCTGGTTTGAGCATCAACGACTTAATTTCCTTAATTCGGATTCACTTTTATGCACCAATTTACAGTGGATATACCTTGATTGAGCCTATGTGAGGAAGAAAAACACAGATGACAATTCAAAATATATCAAAAATATAATGGAAGGTATGTTGTTGCGTGTCATTGAGCATTTTTAAGTGGGGTATATGGAAATCCTGGAGCTTTCTTAGTGGGTATACTGCGTATACCTGCTTATCGTGTAGACTACACCGCTGGTGTAGGTTTCTCTCTGTCCTTGTTGTATTGTGTCACATATGTGTAGCTGCTCAGTGACCAGCTCTTTGGTTCCTGAAAATACTGTACAGGGTGATAATGTCTTACATCATTCTAAATCTGTCGTTATTCAAAACATTGATTTCATCAGAGCACAAACCTAACTGTCTGTCTGTCTGTCTGTCTGTCTGTCTGTCTGTGTGTCTGTCTCTGTCGGTATCTGTCTGTCTCTGTCTGCGTCTGTCTGCGTCTGTCTGTCTGTCTGTCTGTCTCTGTCTGCCTATCTTTCTGTCTGTCTGTCTCTGTCTGTCTCTGTCTGTCTCTGTCTGCCTGTCTGTCTGTCTCTGTCTGTCTGTCTGTCTCTGTCTGCCTATCTGTCTGTCTGTCTGTCTCTGTCTGCCTGTCTGTCTGTCTGTCTGTCTCTGTCTGTCTCTGTCTGTCTCTGTCTGCCTGTCTGTCTGTCTCTGTCTGTCTGTCTGTCTCTGTCTGCCTATCTGTCTGTCTGTCTGTCTCTGTCTGCCTGTCTGTCTGTCTGTCTGTCTCTGTCTGCCTGTCTGTCTCTGTCTGCCTGCCTGTCTGTCTCTGTCTGCCTGTCTGTCTGTCTGTCTCTGTCTGCCTGTCTGTGTGTCTGTCTTTCTCTGTCTGTCTGTCAGACGATGGTGTGTCTCAGTGTCGCCCCCCGCTGGTCTCTACTGGTTCTCCTGTGGAGGTTTTCTACCAGAACAAAACCAGAAGGAACTCTCTGCACAACAGGTACACACAGACAGACACACACACACACACACACACACACACACACACACACAGAGACACACAGACACACACACACACACATTTGCTTGCTTGTTTTTGTCCATCGAATCTGATGATGACGTATGTACACAAACACACACACAGAGAAAGAAATACTGACACACACTAACCGACACACACACACACACACACACACACACACACACACACACACACGCAGGCGAGTTGTTCCTCTGCAAAGGAAATATAATTCATTCATTTTATTCATATTGTCGAATCATAGCAGAAGTTATTCCAGGACAATTTACAGATAGTCAGTTTAGACACGGCGAGGAACAGACAGGAAAAAAGGAATCATGTGACGTTGAAGACCAGCCAGTAACGAACAGTTAACTGGTAACAGTTTTGCTAACGGTTAGCAGTTAGCCCCACGGTCTTCACATTCGTCACTGCCCGCTGCTCAGATTTAAACGGTTTACGGCATAACGTGTCTTACTGAAATTTGTGAAATCCGTAAAATAATAAACGTTTCTCTTTACGTACAATAACACAAGATGGAAATAATTTCCAAAAATGATTTAGCTATCTATGATTGTTAGATTGCTAACGTTAGCTCAAAACGCCATTCAAGTGACAGCATCTGTTGTGTTTGAATGCTAACTCGTAGCTAGCAGTCATTTCAAAAATGTTTTAGCTATGATTGTTTGATTGTTAACGTTAGCTCATAGACTGAGCGTTAGCTCAAAAAGCTGTTAGCATCTTGGAGGCTACTTGTCGCAAAGTGACGCATGCGTGACTCAAATCTGCGCTCGACATCGGGCAGTGACGGCTCTTGATGTTTCCGGCCGCCGCCATCTTGGCAGTCAAAAAGAGTTTGATGCGCACGTCTTAGGCGCGTGCACGCTAGAAACAGGACCGGCACCTATTTTTCACGCGACACGCTAGCATGTTGGAAGCGTTTCCATTCAAAATAGAAAAGGAAAAGATGTTATGTATATGTCATTTAGACACAAATAGATATTAATAAATGAAATGTTGATGTTTGAAAGTCTCGAGGTTTTGGTATAAATGCAGATATATAAATGTAATAAAAAACCTGTAGATACAGAAGGAAATATTCTGGAGCCTATTTTGCCGTCAATACTGCCGACGTTGATTTTGCTGTAATAAGATCAGAATATATTTATGTTTATGGGAAACATCCATGTGTTAAGACAAGGCTAGCAGGTTTCCCCTAGCTGTAGATAGGTGGGGGTCTCCTCTAGCTGTAGATAGGTGGGGTCTCCTCTAGCTGTAGATAGGTGGGGTCTCCTCTAGCTGTAGATAGGTGGGGTCTCCCCTGGCTGTAGATAGGTGGGGTCTCCCCTAGCTGTAGATAGGTGGGGTCTCCTCTAGCTGTAGATAGGTGGGGTCTCCCCTGGCTGTAGATAGGTGGGGTCTCCCCTAGCTGTAGATAGGTGGGGTCTCCTCTAGCTATAGATAGGTGGGGTCTCCCCTAGCTGTAGATAGGTGTGGTCTCCCCTAGCTGTAGATAGGTGGGGTCTCCTCTAGCTGTAGATAGGTGGGGTCTCCCCTAGCTGTAGATAGGTGGGGTCTCCTCTAGCTGTAGATAGGTGGGGTCTCCCCTAGCTGTAGATAGATGGGGTCTCCTCTAGCTGTAGATAGGTGGGGTCTCCTCTAGCTGTAGATAGGTGGGGTCTCCTCTAGCTGTAGATAGGTGGGGTCTCCTCTGGCTGTAGATAGGTGGGGTCTCCTCTAGCTGTAGATAGGTGGGGTCTCCTCTGGCTGTAGATAGGTGGGGTCTCCCCTAGCTGTAGATAGATGGGGTCTCCTCTAGCTGTAGATAGGTGGGGTCTCCTCTAGCTGTAGATAGGTGGGGTCTCCCCTAGCTGTAGATAGATGGGGTCTCCTCTAGCTGTAGATAGGTGGGGTCTCCTCTAGCTGTAGATAGGTGGGGTCTCCTCTAGCTGTAAATAGGTGGGGTCTCCCCTAGCTGTAGATAGGTGGGGTCTCCCCTAGCTGTAGATAGGTGGGGTCTCCTCTAGCTGTAGATAGGTGGGGTCTCCTCTAGCTGTAGATAGGTGGGGTCTCCTCTAGCTGTAGATAGGTGGGCCAACGCATTTTTTGTGCATGCATTGTTTTAGTCCGGTACAACACCGGCAGCGCCGCCGCTAGTTAGCTTAGCGTAGTGAATTGAATCCCATGTTGCCGGTTAGCATGTTGTGAGTAAAAGTGAGCCAACAAAAGACAAAAAAACAACCTAATTACTTTCACTGAGACCAAAAAATGCGTTGGCCCACCTCTCTACAGCCAGGGGAGACCGTGATAAGAACTATTTCAACAAACAGTGGAGTATCCATTTAACTGACGTAGGGCTGCTCCCTCTTAGTCGATTAGTCGACTAATCGGTCGTTTTGGTCTTAGTCAACTTAGATTTCTTTAGTCCATTAGTCATGTTTGATTCTTTTTTTTTATGCTGAATGACTTATAGTACAGGCCAAAAGTTTGGACACACCTTCTCATTCAATGTGTTTCCTTTTTATTTTCATGACTATTTACATTGTAGATTCTCACTGAAGGCATCAAAACTATGAATGAACACATATGGAATTATGTACTTAACAAAAAAGTGTGAAATAACTGAAAACATGTCTTGTATTTTAGATTCTTCAAAGTAGCCACCCTTTGCTTTTTTATTAATAAGAAATAATAATTCCACTAATTAACCCTGACAAAGCACACCTGTGAAGGTAAAACCATTTCAGGTGACTACCTCATGAAGCTCATTGAGAGAACACCAAGGGTTTGCAGAGTTATCAAAAAAAAGCTTGTACTGTATTTCCAAGAAACGTACGAGCACATCTCTGGTAAACGCAAGAATTAAAGTGGTGCTTTTGCATGACTCTTAGTGGAGAAACTCAGATTTACAGATCTGTCGATTAAATCAACTAATCTGTTAGTCGATACAACTGAATGAGTTTTTAGTCGACTAAGAATTTCTTCAATCGAGCACAGCCCTAAACTGACGTCTTCTCACCTGTCCCGCTCTTCTTTCAGGACCGACCATCCAGAGACTATTCAGACCCACAAGCCCCCCCCCCCCCCCTCCCCGCTCTCAGGACTCCTCCCCCTCCTCCCCCCCCGCTGATCCAGGACCAACGGGGGGGGAGGGCGTGCTCAGGGCCAACGCTGCCCGCCACAGTAACAGCTCCTACGACGGGGGCCTGGAGCGCACCCAGCTCCCGGAGGTGGACCCGCGGCAGGCGGGATTGTGGGTAAACGGTCTGGCGGGGTCCCGAGGAACGAACGCCACGGCCGGAGCGTTCAGGAGCTCCGAAACGCTCGCCGACGGCCGGACGCGGGCGCCGGCGCACAACAACGGCCGAGCGGCGGCGTACGGCGAGGTCCTGCTGGACTACGTGTGGGGCAAACAGCAGCAGTTGCAGCGACAGCAGTCCCAGCCCAACAGCAACCGGCAGCCAATCACGTCGCAGCACCACCACCAGCAGCCAATCACGTCGCAGCACCACCAGCAGCTGCTCTACAACAGCTGCTCGTCCAAGGGGGTAAGCTTCGCTTCAGAACTCGAACCTCCTATGGCGCCATTTTGATGCTACCTGGCCATCCCCTCCCGTTAGCATCCCATTGACTCCCATTCATTCTGACGTCACTTTGACAGAGAATAACTTTACATCTGAAGCGTTTAAAGACTCTATTTGTCTGTTGTTTATTTCTAAAGAAACACGACAATGTATAAAAGGCTCCATTACCTTGTAGCTCACGTTATGGCTCCGTAGCAGACGCTTTTATAACAATAGGCTAACGATTGGGTCATAACCACGAGACTTACTGTCACACAGTAGAGGAATTACCGTATAGTACAGGAGAAGCTCACAGGCAGTTTGGACTCACATTATCTGTTTAGGTTTAAGGACTAATGTTAACTAGCATGTTAGTGATCAGTAATTAGCCTGTGTCTATGTTATCTCCTTACATATACCTACACTCTCCGTCTCTGTAAGATTGGGAATGATTGAGATTTCTCTCGGCACAGCTACCAGAAGACTTCACACTTTCAGACACGTTGCTCACGTCACATCTACGTCTTCAAGCTCAGTTGGAGGCTGCTCAGTAACACTCAGCCAGCACCGGGAAAGAGACTTCTGATATCCTCCACTGGTCTCAGACCAGAGACACGGGGTCTGCTGGTCCAGTTTCTATATTTACTGTCTATGTCTGTTCGTCCCAGCAGCCTCAGGGAGCGCCGCCCAGCTACCGTGGCCACTCTGGCGACCAGCGGCGAGTCAAAGTGACCCGCACCAAATCCTGCGGGCCCTTCCTCCCGGTGCAGCAGAGCCAGACCGATAATACCCATAATCCTCCTCTGTCCGCCGCCATCCAGCCGGACCCCCACCCCCCCACCTGCTGCCCCCCCGACCCCCACAGCCGTCGGCGCCCGCCCAGGAAGCTCAGCTGGAGGACGCCACCAGGAGCCTCCACAAGGCCCTCGCCCTGGAAGGTAAGCTTCAACCACTTCCTGTTACGTCACTACGCTGTTTAACCCTCTGAGGTCACATGTCTTCTCAAATTCATCTTTTTAGGGTATTTGTACAGTACAGGCCAAAAGTTTGGACACACCTTCTCATTCAATGTGTTTCCTTTTTATTTTCATGACTATTTACATTGTAGATTCTCACTGAAGGCATCAAAACTATGAATGAACACATATGGAATTATGTACTTAACAAAAAAGTGTGAAATAACTGAAAACATGTCTTATATTTTAGATTCTTCAAAGTAGCCACCCTTTGCTTTTTTATTAATAAGGGAAATAATTCCACTAATGAACCCTGACAAAGCACACCTGTGAAGGTAAAACCATTTCAGGTGACTACCTCATGAAGCTCATTGAGAGAACACCAAGGGTTTGCAGAGTTATCAAAAAAAGCAAAGGGTGGCTACTTTGAAGAATCTAAAATATAAGACATGTTTTCAGTTATTTCACACTTTTTTGTTAAGTACATAATTCCATATGTGTTCATTCATAGTTTTGATGCCTTCAGCGAGAATATACAATGTAAATAGTCATGAAAATAAAAAGGAAACTTTAAAAAAATTAATTAATTAAAATTTAAATGAGAAGGTGTGTCCAAACTTTTGGCCTGTGCTGTATATAATAATATATTTGTATATATTTGTATATGATCCCTGATGTGTTTCATATCAAAAATGTTCAGAACTGACTCAGCTTTCCGTTTAGTGACGCCCACATTTTCACATGACCTGGGTGCAGCACCCCTCACATCCCCTGACGCGCCGCCAGTGAACAGATTTCTATTTATTTATTTTTTTAGAAAAATATAATTTTTGGGGCTTTTCCGCTTTTATTTTGACAGGACAGCTAGGTGAGAGAGAGAGAGACAGAGAGAGACAGAGAAACAGAGACAGAGAGACAGACAGACAGGAAATGGTCACAGATCGCATAAGCCTCTCAGTATACGTGCGCCTGCTCTTCCCACTGATCCAACCCGGCCACCGCCAGCAAAACAGATTTAATCTTAATCTGTCAAAAATCTGAATCTGTGAAGATAAAAAAAAAAAAAACCTCTTGCCTCTTTAATGATGTGGAGATGAAAGTGGGTCACTGCAGCAGAAGTGGTCCGCCTGTCTGCTGTCTGAGGGTGGGGCGCCACCTGCTGGGAGTCCAGCAGAATAACCCTAACCTGGACTAGAAATACACAGGTGTGGTTATTGTTGGGACAGCCAGGTTTCTGTCCCAGGTTTGTGTGGTCTTCCCACTGACCATGTCCTCTCAGGTCAAAAAACACTTTTTCTGACATTTTTGCCCCTTTATTGCAATGTTTTTGTCATGTTTTTGTCGTTTGACACATTATTTCACTTCCACTAACACCAACTTCTAACCACTAAGGGATCTTATTTTTTGGGGAATTCATGGTCAATAAACCTTGTTTATAGTTGAAGTTGTACCTCATTTTTCAGTTTAATAAAGATGAAATTAGGAATAATTTTGACTAATATTAGAGGAACGTATGTTGATGGATAATCACAGACTGGTATACAGGATGTCACAGTTGGGTCAGGATACCGTTTAAACCATTTGCATTTTTATTCAAATGCTATAAAATTAAATAAAACGCTCAAAATTCAAAGAAAGTAGTGATCAGTAATTGTACGTGTGAGAGCGTTGCAGGGAACCACTCAGGTTATTTTTGGGTAATATGGTTAAAAAGAAACCCATATTTCTGAGATATTTTATATATATATATATATATATATATATATATACAGTATATATTTTGAAAACGACCCAAGGACAAAGGAGGGTGAAAAGGAAGTTTGTCTTCGCTGCACTCGCACCAAATGCTTGCTTTTTGGGGGGATTGTTGGGTCTCTGTAAAGGCTATATAGACAGTTGTTATCTCAGGACACTTTGCAGATAGAGCAGGGCTAAACTCTAGACCAGATGTGTCAAACTCCAGGCCCGCGGGCCAAATCTGGCCCCTCGCAAAATTTTGATTATGCTGCATATCAATCACTTTTTTTCAACATTTTTGTCGACTTTTTTGACAGTTTAGTTGTTTTTTCCCCAACGTTTTTGAAGCTTTTTTCCGACATTTCAGTCACTTTTTTCGGCATTCTTTTATCATTTTTTCTCCAAATGTTATAAAATTGAATAAAAACACCAAAATTCAATGAAAGTAGTGAACTGGTCATTTATTTAACTTGTGAAGAGCGTTGTAGGGAACCATACACGTTTTTTTTATTTTTATTTTTTTTTATTTGGTTGAAAGAAACCCAAATTTCTGATTTAGAAACTTTTTTTTAAATGGGTCAGATTAGACCCGAGTATGGATGGGCTTCGTTCAAAATCTTTCCATCCGGTGCCAATTTCGATACCTCAGTTTCGATTGCCGGTTCCTAACGATCGACTTTTTTCGATACCAAATGTCGGCCACGGGTCGGCAACCTTTTTGATATGAAGTGCCCTTTTCAAAATTTCTTGTTTTTTAGTGTGCCATGTTAACATTAATTTTTTTTATGACATCACATCAATGTAATATCCAGGGAATATGTAATAATCAGGACCTTCACCTTGTAATTATTATTATTATTGTATATTATTATTATTATTATTATTATTATTATTATTATGGAAACATGGTTTTAGTATGCAGCGTCCTGATTGGTGGAAAATGGGCCGACGAAAATATCACTGTCAAAGAGCCTGAAGCGAAAAGTTGTGGAAAAGCCCAGCTTTAATGATGAATGGAGTGATAAGCAGGTCCTGTATGCCTCATTTTCAATGAAACGATGCTGTGTGCTGTGTGATGGGTGCTCAGTATTTTTCGTGGGTGCTCGAGCTTTGTTTTGACCTCTTCTTGCCTTTCTTCCTGACTTTTTGTCTTCTAATTTTTTGTCTCTTTTTTCCGGAGTTTGTCGCTTATTTGAATTATTTTGTCTCTTTTGTCGCCCTAGTGTTGCCTTCCTTCTTTCTACTGTGTTTTTGTTAATATTTTCTACCTCTTCTTGCCTTCCTTCCTTCTTCCTTCCGTCTTTTTCCAAGTTTTTGTCTCCTTTCTTCATCAGCATCTAAATGTTTTCCAGGTCCAAGGCTGTTGTTTAGTAAATCTATCGCTGACAGCGCTGTATTCTTCCTCTTTATAGACACTTTTATTTTTTTCTACCAGAAACTATTCATGCTGGTTAGGGGGTACATGGCTTAAAAACACTGTTCAAAGGGGGGGACATTATAGAAAAGAGCTTGAGACCCAGTGAGATAAAGAATGAAACTAGTTCTGCCAGGTGCAGACATAAGACTTGACTAAAACGTAAACGGTTGCCTCCATTGTTTGTGATTGTCAGGTCTGAGGGACTGGTACCTGAGGAACACGATAGGCTCCACCCACCAAAACCGGGCCAACGGAAAGGTCAACACGGGAGTCAACACTAAGGCCAACGGGGGGGTCAAAGGTCAGGCTGGAGGGGGAGGAGCTCTGCACGGCAGACGGAGGACTCACGGCGGCATCCAGCAGGCGACCTATCAGACGGAGACGAGTCATCACAAAAAGACGCTGCCGCATTCGGCCACGTTCCACGGACACCCGCTGCACGGCAGGTAGGAGTCACCTGTACAGGTACAGACCCCGTCTGCCAATCACACACTCGAACAAACATCAGCGTGGTCAGAAGTAGGGCTGGCCGATATGGAGATAATCAAATATCACGATATTTTTGACCAAATACCTCGATATCGATACTGCAACGATATTGTAGTGTTGACTATCGGTGCTTTCACAAAATATATGCACACAATGAGATGAGATTTTTGATAAATAATCATCATCAGTAATGTGGATATAATGACTAAGTGGGTAAAGGTGAATAATAGAACAGCTACAACAGTCCGGTAAGTTCAGAAAAGTGCATCACTTTACTGTAATGTAGCATTTAAAACCAGGAAAAGACACTTATGTCATATCACGATATTACGATATCCAAAATCTAAGACGATATCTAGTCTCATATCACGATATCGATATAATATCGATAGATTGCCCAGCTCTAGTACAGGTACAGACCCGTCTGCCAATCATACACTCGAACAAACATCAGCGTGGTCAGAAGTAGTGCTCGACCATATGGAGAAAATCAAATATCCCAATATTTTTGACCAAATACCTCGATATCAATATTGTGGCGATATTGTAGTGTTGACTATCGGTGCTTTCACAAAATATATGCACACAATGATAAATAATCATCAGTAATGTGGATATAATGACTAAGTGGGTAAAGGTGAATAATAGAACAGCTACAACAGTCTGGTAAGTTCAGAAAAGTACATCACTTTACTATAATGTAGCATTTAAAATTCAAATAAGTAGAATAAATAAACCAAAATGCACTGCCCGCACACAATTTAAATATGCAAGTATACACAAAAGATCAACACTCTACCTGGTGTTAAAGACCAAAGTTCAGACCTCCGAGACATGATTGTCTCGGGGCACAGTTCTGGGGAAGGGTACAGAAAAACCTCTGCTGCTTTAAAGGTCCCAACGAGCACAGGGGCCTCTAGGGCTGTCCTCGACTAAAGAAATTCTTAGTCGACTAACACTTATAGGATTTTGTCGACTAATCGATTAGTTGATTTAATTGACAGAGCTGTGCGCTTTGAGAGGTGGTTAAGACTAGAAAAGCACAATATAAATGTAGTTAATTAACCATCTGTAAAACTGAGTTTCTCCACAATTAATCCTGCAAAAGCACCACTTTAAATCTTGTGTTTACCATAAATGTGCTCAGAAGTTTCTTGGAAATGAGTAATTAAGCATGAATAAGCATAACAAATGACTAATCGACTAAAAGTTTCTGCCTCTCTCTCCCCCTCTCTCTGTCTCTCTCCCTCTCTCTCTCTCTCTTTGTCTCTCTCTGTCTCTCTCTCTCAGGTCTGTGGAAAGCTCTCTCTACCAAGACTCATTCCCTCCTCAGAAACAGGAAGACCAGCTATCTCCTGGAACTCTGGTCTGACTCACCGACCAATCAGGAAGCTGGAACTCTGTTTTCTGACTCACCGACCAATCAGGAAGCTGGAACTCTGGTCTGACTCACCGACCAATCAGGAGGCTGACGTACAGTGACACAGAGCCTATCCCGGGCTGGCTTCCTGGGATCAACGCCTCTCTGGAGTGCTGTTTGTCCTGCAGGTTCTTCAGGAGAACCAGGGGTTATGTTTCCACCACTTGCTTCCCTCTCTCGTTTCTCAGTCCGTCCCACCAAGAAAGACGCAAGGAAATCATGCGAGGAGAGAGGGAACGAGGGAATGTGTTTATAGAGGGATGAGACTTCCTTTCCTCTGAAGCGTCACGTGACTTTGTCAGCTGTGTGGGCGGAGTTAGCAACTCCTTCAGCTGCACGGCTTCCAGGAAGGCTGCTCTCTGTATCCTCTCTCATAGCTCCTCAGAGATTCCTCCTCCATCCTCTCTCATAGCTCCTCAGAGATCCCTCCTCCATCCTCGCTCATAGCTCCTCAGAGATCACCTCCTCCATCCTCACTCATAGCTCCTCAGAGATCACCTCCTCCATCCTCGCTCATAGCTCCTCAGAGATCACCTCCTCCATCCTCGCTCATAGCTCCTCAGAGATCACCTCCTCCATCCTCGCTGATAGCTCCTCAGAGATCACCTCCTCCATCCTCACTCATAGCTCCTCAGAGATCCCTCCTCCATCCTCTCTCATAGCTCCTCAGAGATCACCTCCTCCATCCTCACTCATAGCTCCTCAGAGATCACCTCCTCCATCCTCGCTCATAGCTCCTCAGAGATCACCTCCTCCATCCTCACTCATAGCTTCTCAGAGATCCCTCCTCCATCCTCACTCATAGCTCCTCAGAGATCCCTCCTCCATCCTCACTCATAGCTCCTCAGAGATCCCTCCTCCATCCTCACTCATAGCTCCTCAGAGATCCCTCCTCCATCCTCACTCATAGCTCCTCAGAGATCCCTCCTCCATCCTCACTCATAGCTCCTCAGAGATCCCTCCTCCATCCTCGCTCATAGCTCCTCAGAGATCCCTCCACCATCCTCGCTCATAGCTCCTCAGAGATCTCTCCTTGAGATTCGGCCCAGGAAAATCTCCTTATTGCAGCAACTCATCTCACCTGCTTTTCTCTTACTTCACGTGAAACCCCGCCCGCCATGATGACCGAGGATGATGATGTCACCCTCCCGTTGGCGGCTGCAGTTTGACCTCAGGGTGGCGCCCCTGGGTGCTACTGCTCAGCCGTGATGTCTAAAGGCGGATTTATGCTTCTGCTGAGCTCTTTCGCCGTAGCCCCATGCGAGTGGCCTGAGGTTAATACATGTAGGCTGGCGTGCCTGCATCGTTCTAGCGTATCTCTTTATGAGAATAGTTGTGTGTGTGTGTAGTGTGTGTAGTGTGTGTAGTGTGTGTAGTGTGTGGAGAGAGTGTGTGTGTCTCTGTCTGTATGTGTGGAGAGTGTGTGTGTCTGGAGAGTGTGAGTAAGTGAGTGAGTGTGTGTGTGTGTGGAGAGTGAGTGTGTGTGTAGTGGTTGGAGGTGTGTGTCAGTGTGGAGAGAGAGTGTGTGAGAGGGTGTGTGTGTGTAGTGGTTGGAGACTGTTGAGTGTGTGTGTGTGTGTGAGAGAGTGTGTTTCAAGTCTTGGGAGAGTGTGTGTGTGTGTGGAGAGTGTGTTTCAAGTGCGGAGAGTGAGTGTGTGTGTGTGTGTGTAGTGTGTGGAGAGAGTGTGTGTGTCTCTGTCTGTATGTGTGGAGAGTGTGTGTGTGTCTGGAGAGTGTGAGTAAGTGAGTGAGTGTGTGTGTGTGGAGAGTGTGTGTGTGTGTAGTGGTTGGAGAGTGTGTGTCGAGTGTGGAGAGTGTGTGTGAGTGTGTGTGTGTGTAGTGGTTGGAGACTGTTGAGTGTGTGTGTGTGTGGAGAGAGTGTGTTTCAAGTGCGGAGAGTGTGTGTGTGTGTGGAGAGAGTGTGTTTCAAGTGCGGAGAGTGAGTGTGTGTAGTGTGTGGAGAGAGTGTGTGTGTCTCTGTCTGTATGTGTGGAGAGTGTGTGTGTGTCTGGAGAGTGTGAGTAAGTGAGTGAGTGTGTGTGTGTGGAGAGTGAGTGTGTGTGTAGTGGTTGGAGAGTGTGTGTCGAGTGTGGAGAGAGTGTGTGAGAGGGTGTGTGTGTAGTGGTTGGAGACTGTTGAGTGTGTGTGTGTGTGGAGAGTGTGTTTTCAAGTGCGGAGAGTGTGTGTGTGTGTGGAGAGAGTGTGTTTGTGAGTGTGTGTGTGTGTGTGTGTAGTGTGTGTAGTGTGTGGAGAGTGTGTGTGTGTCTCTGTCTGTATGTGTGGAGAGTGTGTGTGTCTGGAGAGTGTGAGTAAGTGAGTGAGTGTGTGTGTGTGTGGAGAGTGAGTGTGTGTGTAGTGGTTGGAGAGTGTGTGTCGAGTGTGGAGAGAGTGTGTGTGAGAGGGTGTGTGTGTAGTGGTTGGAGACTGTTGAGTGTGTGTGTGTGTGGAGAGAGTGTGTTTCAAGTGCGGAGGAGTGTGTGTGTGTGTGGAGAGTGTGTTTCAAGTGCGGAGAGTGTGTGTGTGTGTGTGTGTGTAGTGTGTGTAGTGTGTGGAGAGAGTGTGTGTGTGTCTCTGTCTGTATGTGTGGAGAGTGTGTGTGTCTGGAGAGTGTGAGTAAGTGAGTGAGTGTGTGTGTGTGTGGAGAGTGAGTGTGTGTGTAGTGGTTGGAGAGTGTGTGTCGAGTGTGGAGAGAGAGTGTGTGTGAGAGGGTGTGTGTGTAGTGGTTGGAGACTGTTGAGTGTGTGTGTGTGTGTGGAGAGAGTGTGTTTCAAGTGCGGAGAGTGTGTGTGTGTGGAGAGAGTGTGTTTCAAGTGCGGTGAGTGTGTGTGTGTGTGTGTAGTGTGTGGAGAGAGTGTGTGTGTCTCTGTCTGTATGTGTGGAGAGTGTGTGTGTGTCTGGAGAGTGTGAGTAAGTGAGTGAGTGTGTGTGTGTGGAGAGTGAGTGTGTGTGTAGTGGTTGGAGAGTGTGTGTCGAGTGTGGAGAGAGAGTGTGTGTGAGAGGGTGTGTGTGTAGTGGTTGGAGACTGTTGAGTGTGTGTGTGTGTGGAGAGAGTGTGTTTCAAGTGCGGAGAGTGTGTGTGTGTGTGGAGAGAGTGTGTTTCAAGTGCGGAGAGTGAGTGTGTGTGTGTGTGTGTAGTGTGTGTAGTGTGTGGAGAGAGTGTGTGTGTGTCTCTGTCTGTATGTGTGGAGAGTGTGTGTGTCTGGAGAGTGTGAGTAAGTGAGTGAGTGAGTGTGTGTGTGTGGAGAGTGAGTGTGTGTGTAGTGGTTGGAGAGTGTGTGTCGAGTGTGGAGAGAGAGTGTGTGTGAGAGGGTGTGTGTGTAGTGGTTGGAGACTGTTGAGTGTGTGTGTGTGTGGAGAGAGTGTGTTTCAAGTGCGGAGAGTGTGTGTTGAGTGTGTGAGTGCGGAGTGAGAGTGTGTGTGTGTGTGTGTGTGTGTGTGTGTGTGTGTGTGTGTGTAGAGCGAGTGAGTGAGCGACATGATTAGCTTCGTAGCGAGTACCGACTGGAGATGGAGAGTGTGTGTGTGTGTGGTAGAGCGAGTGAGAGAGTGATGGTGATTATCTTCAGAGAGAGTAGTGACTCTAAAGTCCTAGTGAGAGAACCAAAGAGTCTCCCCTGTTCTTTCTCACCACGGTGGGAGATCTGGAGCAGGAGAAGTTAACCCTCTCCTCCATCACGTGGAGGAGAGGCTACGGCGTAGGGTCGGTATCTCAAACTACCTACAGTACCTACAGTACCTTGAGTAGGCTACCTAGAGTACCTAGAGTACCCACCCACAGCATCGAGTTAACGCAGAAGCATGAATTGTCCTTACGCATCATGGGACTGACTGCCCTCCAAAGACTTCATGGGTTACCCAACCAAACACAGCTGTCACGTCAAACATTTAAAACTGAACTGCAGGTTGTTGTTTTTTACGTTTTCTACGACGACGTCTTTTAATCTGCGATCTGACTCTGCTCAGACAATCAGGACAAAACCAGAGTTTTATATAAACTATTGATGATGATGATGATGATAAAGAAACTGTTGCACTCTCTCTCTCTCTCGGAGGACAGATAATCACCAGCTCAGTCCCACAGACCAGCAGTTTTTTAAAAAGTGTGACCGATGAACTTTTGATAAAAGTTTTAAAACTGATGGGATCAGGCGAGCTGTTGGACTCCTCTCAGGTGAGCCTCTTCAGGTATTCAGTTTGGACTCGGGGTCTCTGCACTACGTTAAACGGACGGGGTCGCTCACGCTCTCCCTGCATCCTGTCAACGACTGGCTACACCAGTAACTGGACTCCCTGTGTCTGCAGGTTGGAAGCAGCATCAGCAAACTCAGTGGCATACACCAAAAAAATAAATAATGTGATGTACAGTACAGGCCCAAAAGTTTGGACACACCTTCTCATTCAATGCGTTTCCTTTTTATTTTCATGACTATTTACATTGTAGATTCTCACTGAAGGCATCAAAACTATGAATGAACACATATGGAATTATGTACTTAACAAAAAAGTGTGAAATAACTGAAAACATGTCTTATATTTTAGATTCTTCAAAGTAGCCACCCTTTGCTTTTTTATTAATAAGGGAAATAATTCCACTAATTAACCCTGACAAAGCACACCTGTGAAGGTAAAACCATTTCAGGTGACTACCTCATGAAGCTCATTGAGAGAACACCAAGGGTTTGCAGAGTTATCAAAAAAAGCAAAGGGTGGCTACTTTGAAGAATCTAAAATATAAGACATGTTTTCAGTTATTTCACACTTTTTTGTTAAGTACATAATTCCATATGTGTTCATTCATAGTTTTGATGCCTTCAGTGAGAATCTACAATGTAAATAGTCATGAAAATAAAAATGAAACGCATTGAATGAGAAGGTGTGTCCAAACTTTTGGCCTGTACTGTATGAAACGGTAGCCGTGTTTTCCATTCACATATTTTATGCTCGTTTTGAAGAAGCGCGTTAGAAAAGCTGAAAGGAAACGGCAACATGCAATGGAACGTCTCCCTTGAGGTTGGTTTTTGTCTTCGTGGCAGAAGAGTTGATTCTCTAAATGGGATATGGAAACGCCTTTGCTGCATAAGTTAACGTTAAAGGGTAACTTTGGTTGTCTTTTTTTTTTTTTTTTCTTCTTCAGTCTGGACTAGGGCTAGGCGATATGGACAAAATCCAATATCACGATATTTTTGACCAAATACCTCGATATCGATACCGCAACGATATTGTAGTGTAATATCCATATACTGCCCAGCTCTAATCTGGACCCTGTTTTATGTTTTTTTGTGTCTTAGGCCTCCTCCACACTGCCTGCATGGTGCGAGCGTGTCAGCTGCGTGGCGTGTCAGTTTCTATTTCGGCTCCCATGGTAACCGGCGGACTTGAGCCGCGCCGAAAACGCGCGCACGCTAGAAATACTGTAGGACCGACGCCTATTTTTCACGGAAGCGTTTCCAGGCAACATAGAATAGGAAAATATGTTTATATGTCATTTTGACACGAAATACATTTAATAAATGACATGTTGATGTCTGAAAGTCTCTAGGTTTTGACATAAATGCTGATATATATATATATATATATAAATGTAATTTTAAAAATGTATTATAAATATCGATTTTCAAATATTGGATTCTGATAAAACAATAACATGGACTTTATTATCTCAGGAAAGGGAATTGAAATATAAAAATATATATATATATATATATATATATATATATATAAAATATATCGAAATATGTGCAAACAAATGTACAAACACAAAAATATTGACAAAATAAAGTTGAAAAACACGCTATTATTTCATTTTATCAATGGGAAACATTAGGGGTGTGACGAGATCTCGTTGTCCACAACCCTATCTGACTCGTTGTATGAGATCTCGCGAGCTTAAAACGTGACGAGATTTCTCGTCGAGGTGAAAATTTTACATATCGTGTTCGTCTTGTCTGTCACTCTTTCGCCGTTTATTATTTCCGCAGGGAAACCAAAATGTTGCCACACAAATGATTTAAAAGTGGCAGGGGGGGGATCTTCAACAGTAACTCCACGCTGCATCACGCTGACATCACATCGCCTCGCGAGACAACTTTTCACCTCGACGAGAAATCTCGTCTCGTTCTCGCGAACCCAATCTCGCGATGTGTCTCGTCTCGTGGAGTAAGCGTCTCGTCACACCCCTAGGAAACCTACATGTGACCAGACAAGGCTAGCAGCAGCGCTGCGTCAGACACCTTTCTGGCGTGCAAAGACGTAGAGAACGCCACGCAGCTGACACGCCATGCTCGACGCCACGCAGGCAGCGTGCAGATTCAACCTGGACCCTATGTCCCTGTGTTTTACTGTCTAAGTGACTGATGAGAACAACAGTCTTCGACACTGGTCCAGTATTAAGCGAGGCGAAACAGGCTACAGTGTTAACGTTATTGGGCAATTGTGCAGCTTGCATTTCTGTTCCCGAAAGTTTTATTGTGTGGTTGAGTTATGTGTTTTTCGTTGATACAGATTATTAGTAGTCAATGAAACAGATAACTGATATTAGGAACCGATATGCATTTACAGTGAAAATGAAAATCTTCTAGTTAGAATTAACATTTTAAAATGTTACAAACTCCAACACGAAAGTGATCACGGAAGGCTTGTATCATGTGGACGCGCCGACAGTGTTGTTGTCATCACTTAGAATTCCTCAAGGGGGCGACAGAAACTACGCACTGTAGCTTTAATGTCCCGCCCACAACCCTATCTGACTCTCTGTTACTAATGCTAAGTTTCCACGTGGCCGGCTATTTTCATAAACGGAAATTTCAACCTCTCCGTTTTCAAAAATAACATCGTGCACGGCTGTCAGTTTTCAGAAAAGTGTTTGTTTACATGTACCCGTGTGTATATGTGCCGTCAATGCACAGAGCACGCCAGACCTGTAGGTGGCGGTGTAACGAGAAGCTCAAGCCCACGTTAGCCAATCAGAATCCCCAAAATAGCAACAACAGCAACCAATCACTTCCTCTCTTTCTCTCTCTCGGCTGCCTAAACCTCCGTTTGTCTCAGTTTACGTGCAAACGTGCAAACGAAGATCTCTCAAATCTCCACTCTGGCCCGGAGTTTTTAGAAAGACTCGGTTTCAGAGGCGAATTCTCCTTTTGTGTGTAAACGAAGGGCACAAACGAAGGGAAATGTCTCCGGTTGTAAAAAAATAACCACGGACGTGTAAACAGGGTCTCGGTATGATGCTGAAAGTTTCTCATTTCTTACATAATTGCTTAAAGCATTTAAACAAACAAAGTTTTGTGTTGGAGTTTATAACATTCCAACATCTTTTATTGTTATTATTATTATTAATAATTATTTTTTGGGGGCTTTTCCCTTTATTTGATAGTGACGGTGGATAGAGAGGAAAGGTGGGAGAGAGATGGGGGGGGGGGGATGACACGCAGCAAAGGGCAGCAGGTGGGACTCGAACCCGAACCTGCGCCGCTGCAAAGGACTCAGCCAACAATTAACAATCTTAATTTTGACTTCAAGATTTTCATTTTGACGGTAAATGCTACCGGATCGAAATATCTGTTATCGGTTTTATTAACTACTAATGATTGGTATCGGTATCGGCCTTGGAAAAAAAAACAGTATCGGTCGATCCCTATCAGGAACCTGAAAGGAAAAATCCCCCTTGCTACCAAGAACCAGGTTTTAGTCTCCGCAGGACTTTGAGTCAGGATCCAGATCCAGTCTGAGAGCAATAAGAGTGTTCTGATTGAACCTTTTCAACTTTTCAGGATGAAAAACCATTTGCAGCGACAATCAGACGGATGATGTCACAGTGTTGATTGGACTGAGCCTGTTTTGTTGGGGGTTTTTTTTTTCCACTGAGCTTCAGTGAAACTCTTTTATACAAATGTCCATGAACTCAACATGAATGAAATGCAACTCTTTCTTTCTTTCTTTTTAAATGCCCGAGGATGTCAAGAAGATTTCTAAATGATCCATCGACATGGTTATTATTGAATATGGATTATGAACCGATGACATGTCTCTCTTTGGTGTCGTGTGACGTCTGTGGTTTTTAATCGTCTGTTATGAGTTCAGTTCTTTAAAATCATTCCCACGAAAACCAGCCTGACCTCCAGTTTCCTCCGACGGGAAGCCGCGGTCACATTCAAATTAGTCTCGCTTTTGCCCAGACCTTCCTCCACACCGCTGCGGAGGAAGGTCTGGCTAGTCCACACAGCATTCCTAGATGGGAGAAAAACGTTCCTCTGGGTTTATTGGGCATTTCTTTAAACCAATCACAATCGTCTTGGGGGCGGGGCTAAGCTCCGGACGGAGCCACGGTGCCTCTGCTAAATAGCCTCTGGAAGGAACTTGTTTTGGTGGAACATGTGTACATTCAAAAGTAGTTTTATTCGTGCAACAGAAAACTCAGATTGGACAGATAGTCTAGCTAGCTGTCTGGATTTACCCTGCAGAGATCTGAGAAGCAGTTAACCATAGTCCTCACAAATCAGCCGGAGGTTAGAAACCTAACTCTGTTTCATTGGCGCTGCTTGAAATGCGCCCTCATTAGCACAAAGGAACTTTGGATTTACTTTTCAGACCCGGAAGCTTTGTCCATGATCTGAATCAACAAGGTGTGTTTCACATGTAAAATAAAAAGTACATAGTGTGACACAGCTCCCCCTACAGGCCAGTGGCTCTGCATACTTTTGCTGCGTTCCAGGCAGCCCGTAACTCGTGTTTCCACGACCTTCTCACGGTGAAAGCGCCCTGGAACGCCAGTCAAACCAGTAACTTACTCCCTGTGAACTGGTACCAGATGGTTGTTCTCCCAGTTAGTTTCGGATGTCACACACACATAAACATCAATGGCGCCCCCTGTTGATGCTGTAGAGACGCCGGTGATTAACGGCGAGAAATAGGAATAAATAGACATAAATAGGCAACGTAAAGTAACTCTGCACATTGTAATCAAAACAATACACATACGATTGTGTACTGCTACAAGTTACTGTATGTTTATTAAATGAAGCCCAAAATATGTCGCCGACTAGAAATCGCCAGTATCAGCTAGCTCTAGCTAACGTCAACATTAGGTAGCTGCTAGCTAGCATCAACGTTAGGTGGTGTTGAGATATTTCTATTATTGTACACATGATGGGGATTAGAATTTAGAGAGATTATTGGAGTCAGATTTTCAGGCCGTTGGGCCTTCCACTTTTTCCAAAAAAAAAAAAAAAGAAATCCCTTACAGAAGCCGCTAGCTAACGTTAGCTAGAAGGGTTTTTTGTGACTTTGCCTGGAACGCTACCAAGTCGTGATTAGTGACTTGAAGTCGTGATCTTACGGGCTAAAAAAGTTGTGTCTGGAACGCAGCATTTTATAACGGGATTGGCTGCCCGCTGCTGTATTTCACCCTCATATTTGATTGGCAGATCAATACAGGGACTGATAAATGATTATTGTCTGCTGCTGGCAAACGGTTTGATTTCACGTCCGACTGAACGATAATCGCTTTAATTGAACATCTTGTGACCGCAGCTTCGGAGGAGCAGAAAGAGTCCCAGCATGCTCAGAACTCAGAAACATGTCAAATACATTCAGCGAGAGAAAACTAGTAGTACCAGTATTTAATACTATCATATACTCTGCAGTAACGCAGTGTTCTTTCAACACATTCTCACTCCCAATTGCCTTTGGCATTTGTTATTGACGCTAGAAGTCTTAGTGAGAACGGGTTGGTTATTTCTGAGTACTGTATACTGTGCAGGTACATCACCAGCCACCAACCAAACTCTGTACAAATTTCTGAGTATTTAAAAAAAAAATAAAGTATTTAATAATGTAACTCGGTTATATTTTATGTTTCTCTGTGTTACAGTGTGAAGTATTTCATGCTGGTGAGGAATAAAGAGGCAAAGTCTCTCCACTTTCCAGTGGCCATCATAGGACCTTATTTTGGAATAAATATGTACAGTAGTGATCAAGGAGAGGGACTAATAATGATTTGATCCCGTTTGAATTGAGCCATGAATTACACATCGTCGATTGAGAACAACTTCTCATTTGCAACTGCGACCGGTCACATTCACACAGTTGCACATTCATACCTGGAAGTTGCCCGGTACAACCACAGTCTGTGGTTCAGCTCCACTGGAGCGGTTTGGGTTGAAGGGACACTCCACCGTTTGTTGAAATAGTTCTTATCACGGTCTCCCCTGGCTGTAGAGAGGTGGGCCAACGCATTTTTTGTCTCAGTGCAAGTAATTAGGTTGTTTTTTTTGTCTTTTGTTGGCTCACTTTTACTCACAACATGCTAACCGGCAACATAGGATTCCATTCACTACGCTAAGCTAACTAGCGGCAGTGCTGCCGGTGTTGCACCCGGACTAAAACGATGCATGCACAAAAAATGCGTTGGCCCACCTATCTACAGCTAGAGGAGACCCCACCTATCTACAGCTAGAGGAGACCCCACCTAACTACAGCTAGGGGAGACCCCACCTATCTCCAGCTAGAGGTGACCCCACCTAACTACAGCTAGGGGAGACCCCACCTATCTACAGCAAGAGGAGACCCCACCTATCTACAGCAAGAGGAGACCTCACCTATCTACAGCTAGAGGAGATCCCACCTATCTACAGCTAGAGGAGACCCCACCTATCTACAGCTAGAGGAGACCCCACCTATCTACAGCTAGAGGAGACCCCACCTATCTACAGCTAGGAGAGACCCCACCTATCTACAGCTAGAGGAGACCCCACCTATCTACAACTAGAGGAGACCCCACCTATCTCCAGCAAGAGGAGACCCCACCTATCTACAGCTAGAAGAGACCCCACCTATCTCCACCTATCTACAGCTAGAGGAGACCCCACCTATCTACAGCTAGAAGAGACCCCACCTATCTACAACTAGAGGAGACCCCACCTATCTACAGCTAGAGGAGACCCCACCTATCTCCAGCTAGAGGAGACCCCACCTATCTCCAGCTAGGGGAGACCCCACCTATCTCCAGCTACCCCACCTATCTACAGCTAGAGGAGACCCCACCTATCTCCAGCTAGAGGAGACCCCACCTATCTACAGCTAGGAGAGACCCTACCTATCTACAGCTAGAGGAGACCCCACCTATCTACAGCTAGGAGAGACCCCACCTATCTACAGCTAGAGGAGACCCCACCTATCTACAGCTAGGAGAGACCCCACCTATCTACAGCTAGAGGAGACCCCACCTATCTACAGCTAGGAGAGACCCCACCTATCTACAGCTAGAGGAGACCCCACCTATCTACAGCTAGAGGAGACCCCACCTATCTACAGCTAGAGGAGACCCCACCTATCTACAGCTAGAGGAGACCGTGATAAGCCCTATTTCAACAGACGGTGGCGTATCCCTTTAAGGGCCTTGCTCAAGGTAGCCTGGGTAAACCCTGACAAACTTAATTTTGAATTTCACATGTTCCATAACACATGTAACGTTATCTTACCACATCTTATGATGTGTTTTATCCAGCAACGTTTTATCGGCCGGGAAGAGAGAGAAGGAGCGAGACCCGCTGAACTAAGAGTAAAGTTACATCCTGGTACCGAACACACAGACATCGTAGCTCCAGAGAGACTTTGCTGTGTGTAGTCTTTCTAATTCTGTATTTTGTAGTCTTCAACTTCAACAGTTTTACAACAAACTGAGACTTTCTTCAATTGCAAAAGTATATTTTAAACTGACAAACATCATATGTTTAATTCATGGCTCAATTCAAACAGGATCAAATCACTATTAGTCCCTCCCCGATCACTACAGGACGTATATTTTTTACGAAATAAGTTCCCACGGTGGTCCAGCGGAAAGGGACAAACAAAGACTTGTTTTGTGTCACCCCCCTTCATGTCCAGGACCAGCTGTTGTCCAGCTGTGTGGACAGCCTGTCAGTGTGACATCATAGCTGTCAATGTGGGGACATCACAGCTGTCAGTGTTGCATCACAGCAGTCAGTGTTACATCACAGCTGTCAGTGATACGTCACAGCCTGTCAGTGTGACATCATAGCTGTCAATGTGACATCATAGCAATGTGACATCATAGCTGTCAGTGTTACATCACAGTCTGTCAGTGTTACATCGCAGCAGTCAGTGTTACATCACAGCAGTCAGTGTGACATCACAGCTGTCAGTGTGACATCACAGCTGTCAGTGTGACATCACAGCTGTCAACTTTACATCACAGCTGTCAGTGATGCATCCAGGTGCACTCTGTACAGTTGGTGTTTCTTCATTTTCGAAAACTTTGTGTAAACAAATAATTTTCTATCTTTTTGGGACACTTTTGTCATTTGTACTTTTTTCACTCTTTCTGCTGTATGATGTTAAAAAAAAGCTTCATGTAAATAAATAAATCGACACATTGTAAATGTTTTTAAATAAAGATTTTGCTTCAATGTTTACCAAACATCTGCCTGTAATCGTATCAACTGGTGCGGTGCCTGGGGGGACCACTCTGAGCTGTTAGAATAAATTGTTGTCGCTTTTATCTGCTTTTATCTAATTCTTTTTTCCCGACGTTTGTTGCCTTTTTTCAATGTTTTTGTATTTATTTTCTGACATTTTTTTTTGGCTTTTTATAGCGTCTTTTCTTTTTATCTTTAACTTTTCTTCACTCATTTGGACTGGGCCCCAGCGTTGTAGTCTACGTGATACGCAGGTAGGCTATACGCAGTATACCCACTAAGAAAGCTTAAACTTAAAAATGCCCAATGACACGCAACAGCATACTTTCCATTATATATTTTTTTTATATATTTTGAATTGCCATCTGTGTTTTCCTTCGCTAAATAAAGGGATTTCCACTGTAAATTGGTGCATTAAAGTGTATAAAAATGAAGGAAATGAAGTCTTTGACGCTCAGAATTTCCCTGGGGGAGGACAGGTCATTTTTGTAAATGAGAAGTTGTTATCAAACAGTTTACCTGGATAAATAAAGGTTTAAAAAAAAAAAAGACACCCAGACGCCCCACTTTAATATGTCCATTCTGGTCCATACAGTATTTATATAGTGCTTGCTAAAAATACATTAGACTACACCACTGCTGCGCCCCTAGCATTTACCTATACTGCCTAATGCAGCACAGGATTCAAACCTCGATAACTTGTATTTTTCAATGATATTGCAATAGTCCTTTTTATTGTGTCTGAAGCTCGTTTGAATAGTTAATAAAGTGGTTGTATTGTTGTGGTTTTTGATGCTTTCTGGCTGTTATTTTGAACTGGAGCGCTGCGGGCAGACTCTGTGCTCAATACAAACACAGAACCAGAACAGACCGTCTCAGTCTCAAACTGTCAACACACTTCTGTGTGCACGTGACCTTGGCTGCGCGTTCATGTCCGTTCTTTACATCCTGGGGATTAATAAGGATGAGAGACAGAGAGAGAGAGAGAGAGAGAGAGAGAGAGAGAGAGAGCCTTTATTGTGATTACATTAATGCAACAGGGGGTCCGGGACCCCTAGAGGGTCCTCAGAGTCAATCCAAGTTATTGTTAATATTTGAATTTTTAATCAAATCAATCAAATATATTTTAGCCAATATTTAAATCCCCACTGAGGACAGGCCTACTGGCCTATAGGTAAGGTAGTCGCCATCCACAGATAGTTAATCCTGAGGATTTATTGTGCCACAGGTATGTTTTAACATATAAAATCATGCCAACAATTAGTAGGCTAATTAAAAGCTTAGTACTCTATGCAAAAAAAGGTATGTAGCCTATAAAGGCTTTAGGCAGCCCTACATGTTATTGTAGGCCAATATGAAACTTCATTTTATACAATATATGTAGCCTAGTAGGGGGTCCCTGCTCCACTCTTAGTTAAGGGGTCCCTGGCTTAAAAAAACGTTGAAGACCACCGCATTAATGAATAAAACGAAATGGCGAGCGCCCCTCCCAGAGAGGAGGGAAGTAGGGGTGTGTTTTCAGTGTTGGGACGGACGCGGCCCATCCTCCTCTCAGGTAAATATAACTTTGTGCCGCCGTCCAGAGTCCGGACACGTTAAAAACACTTAAAACTGGTTAAATAATGAACTAAAAAGTAGATATATGGGGAGCGGAAATGTAACCCGGTTATTATATCCGCGCTGAGGGCAGCTCTGGGATCACATGAAGCCGATGAAAGCGTTAGCTACACTTTGAACTCTTGTCATGTCCACACCACAGAAACAACTAAGTTCCTGTTCTGTTAGCGGCTAGCTTCAGTTAGCATCGCTTTGTTAGCTGCCACCAGGGGTTTTATTAAAACTGGGTTAAACTTTTAGTTCGGTTTGGTATATCAGCTACCGGGGGACCTAACGCTACCGGGTGGGAACCTGTTAGTCCGTCGTTATTTAACTTAACACGTCCGTTTATAATCTAGCACACACAGCTAACAGTGACGTCACATTAGCTCGGTGCCGTTAGCCAAACAGGGCTGTGTTTACAGTTAGAAGCTAAGTTAACGGTAACTAACGGTTATAACGGCTAAAAGTGATATAACGTTACAGCTAGCTACGCCGACAGTTAGTTAGGCACCAAAAAACGACAAGTTAAGTTATGGGGAAAGGTCGTGGTTTGGATTTAAACACTGCCGAGGAACTAAGACGCGTTTAAAGGGTGAAAGTATTAAAATATATAAAAAAATAAAATAAAAAGTATTACAAATATATTCGATTTTGCGAGACTTCGCGAGACTTCGCGGGCCGACCCTTCCCTTCTTGGACCGACTTCAACGCTGCTGGTTTTAAGGAGGAGACGCTACAGGTGAATAGGAAAAATATTTTATTTTATTTAGATTTTTTGATTTCATTGGTTTATATGATAGGGACCATGCATATTTATGAACATTGTTGTCAAAATAAAAACCACCATGTAAATATGCCAGAATTAGTAAAAAATAACTACTTTTCATCTGCAGTCCCTATAGGCAGGTGACATAGGACTGACATAGAGACAGCCAGCAGTCACACACCACTTGTTCACTGTATATTAAAAGGTACATATAATGGGGACATATACATTGACAAAATAAAAATACGTGATGACAAAAATATCATTCAGCCACCTCTATACTGCATTCAATTTAACAGTGAAAGTGTATGGGGGGTGACGTGTGACAGTTAAAGGCCCCGACACCAACCCGATTATCGGCCGTGGGACAGTCTGGCGAGGTCGGTGACTCGAGTCTGTTCGGTGTGTTAGTCGGAGTAGCTGTCGCTTTAATTTGGGCTGATTTGACCCGTTGAGTTGGCCAGTGGGCAAATCTGACGAAAATCTTTTAAACTGACCTTTGTCGATCTGAAATGAATGATGATTTTGTCACGATTTATCGTGCAGGCCTATTTGGTGACAAGAAATGGCCTAACTTGTTTAAAATTCTACAAATTGAATTGAACTTTATTTGCCACCTTTTTTACATGACTTTTGAATGTTAGATTTGAACTAATATAACGGTAGATATCACCATGAAACGTCCCCAGTTGATAACTGACATTAAGACACTCGTTTTTTGTAATTACAAATAGCGATGCACCGATAGAGATAGGAATTGGCCGGTTTTCACGTGCTCGGGCATGACCGGCGACGTGCAGGTCACTCTGACATATGGCGATTTCATTACAATTAACTGACAACAGAAGTTCTACCAGTTACAATTCATGGATGCCACAGCATGCTCTCTCTTCTTCCTTTCTCTCAACTTCTTCGCTGTGTGTCGGCGCTGTTCTCCCACATGTAGGGAACCTGGTGAATTAACTTGCAACGTGTCAGCTGTTGGGACATTCTTCAGCGTGTGTGCAGAAGTTAACAAGTTTGCAATATGCAACACCTGCAAGGA
>NC_041337.1:35400513-35420513 GCF_004354835.1 Perca flavescens | reverse complement strand
TATCACCTGGCCACTAATATCACCTCGCCACTAATATCACCTATTATCACTAATATCACCTCGCCACTAATATCACCTCGCCACTAATATCACCTCCGCTAATATCACCTCGCGCTAATATCACCTCGCCGCTAATATCACCTCGCCTCTAATATCACCTACGCCGCCTAATATCACCTATACCACACCTAATATCACCTCGCCACTAATATCACCCTCGCCACTAATATCAACTGCGCCACTAATATCACCTAGCCACTAATATCAACTATTACACTAATATCACCTGCGCCACTAATGTCACCTGTACTAATATGTCACTAGCCACTAATATCCGGCTCGCCACTAATGTCACCTCGCCACTATATCACCTGTTAATATCACCTCGCCATAATATCCTAATATCACCTGCTTACTAATATCACCTGGCCACTAATATCACCTTATAAGCCAATATCCTTACCACTAATATCCTTGCCTAGCCACTAATATCCTTGCAGCCACTAATATCAGCTGTATAATATCAACTGCGCCACTAATATCACGCCACTAATATCACCTCGCCCCACCATATCACCTCGCCACTAATATCACCTCCCGCCTAATATCAACTCGCCCACTAATATCAACCTCACAATTAACATCACCCCACCACCCCGCCATATCACCTCGCCCCTAATATCAACTCGCCACTAATATCAACTCACCCTAATACTCCACCCCACTAATATCACCCCGCCACCACATCACCTCGCCACTAATATCACCCGCCACCAATATCACCGCCACTATGTCCTATCACCACCAATATCACTCCGCCACTAATATCACCTCGCCACCAATATCACCTCCTCGCCACTGGCCATCCCAATATCACCCCGCCACTAATATCACCTCCGCCACTAATATCCTAATATCACCCCGCCACTAATATCACCGCCACTAATATCACCGCCCCAATATCACTGCCCACCAACACCGCCACTAATATCACCTCGCCACTAATATCACCGGCCACTAATATCAACCCCGCCACTATATCACCTCCCCGCCACTAATATCACCTCGCCACTAATATCCTAATATCACCCGCCATATCACCCCGCCACTAATATCACCGCCACTAATATCACCTCGCCACTAATATCACTGCCACTAATATCACCGCCACTAATATCACCTCGCCACTAATATCAACTCGCCACTAATATCAACTCACTAATATCACTCCGCCACCAATATCACCTCGCCACTAATATCCCATATCACCGCCACTAATATCACCCCGCCACTAATATCACTAGCCACTAATATCACTGCCACCATATCACCTCACCACTCATCACCGCCACCACATCACCTCCTCACCTCCACATCAACCGCCTAATATCACCTCGCCACTAATATCACCTCGCCACTAATATCAACCTCCATTAATATCACCGCCACTAATATCACCTCGCCACCACACTCACCTGCCGCTAATATCACCTAACTAATATCAACTCGCCCCTAATATCACCTCGCCACTAATATCAACTCGCCATTAATATCACCTCGCCACTAATATCACTAAGCCACTAATATCACCTCGCCACTAATATCACCTGCGCCCGCTAATATCACCTCGCCACTAATATCATCTTGCCACTAATATCACCTCGCCACTAATATCAACTCGCCATTAATATCACCTCGCCACTAATATCCTTACGCCACTAATATCACCTCGCCACTAATATCACCTCGCCACTAATATCAACTCGCCCCTAATATCAACTCGCCACTAATATCACCTCGCCACTAATATCACCTCGCCACTAATATCAACTCGCCATTAATATCACCTCGCCATTAATATATCATATCACAGCAAACGCTGTCTGCGTGAAGTTGTGAAAAACTGTAACTACACTTGAAATCACTTTATCGGCATTGCTGTGACTCTCTGTGACTTCAACAAAACTTCAGAGCTGACTACGTAGTTTACTCGGTGCGCACCTCTCTGTGTGTGTGTGTGTGTGTGTGTGTGTGTGTGTGTGTGTGTGTTTTAAATAGCTGTTTTTAAATATTACTAACGAAACGCAATGTGCGGCGCACCGCCACACATTAGTCTGTGTGTGGGAAACGCTGGGCATGTTAGGTGGGTGTGAGCACGCTGGTGTGTGTCTGTGTCCTGACGTGGTTCTCTCTGTGTCTTCAGGTCTCCGTCGGTGAACAAGGAGTTCATCCTCAGACTGTCCCGTCTGTTGAAGCTCTTGTTTCCACGGTTACTGTGTCCCGAGATAGGCCTGCTCGCTCTGCACTCGGTCACCCTGATCTGCAGGACCTTCCTGTCCATCTACGTCGCCGCTTTGGACGGTCCGTGTCTGTCTGTCTGTCTGTCTGTCTGTCTGTCTGTCTGTCTGTCTGTCTGTCTGTCTGTCTAGTTGATAGTGTTTAAGGCTACGTCTACACTACTACATTTTCATTTTAAAGCGGTGTTTTGAGACAAACAAAGAGTTTTAGCTTGTGTGTGTGTGTGTGTGTGTGTGTGTGTGTGTGTGTGTGTGTGTGTGTGTGTGTGTGTGTGTGTGTGTGTGTGTGTGTGTGTGTGTGTGTGTGTGTGTACCTGTTTTACTATATTTGTGGGGTCCAAAAACAGGGGACTACAGTATCCTTGTGGGGACTGCAAAGCCTCGTGGGGACCAAAATGCTGGACCCCACGAGTTTAAAGGGCTGTTTGAGGGTTAAGACTTGGTTTTAGGGTTAGGGTTAGTTGTGGAGAACAGGACATGTTAGTTGTAGTTGTGGGTTTAGTTGTGATGGTTAAGGTGAGGGTAAGGGTTAAGGTTAGGCATTTAGTTGTGATGGTTAAGGTGAGGGTAAGGGTTAAGGTTAGGGTAAGGGGCTAGGGAATGCATTATGTCAATGACATGTCCCCACAAAGATAGTAATACAGACGTGTGTTTAGTTTGTGTGATAAGACCGACTGACGTGCGACCGACTGACGTGCGTCCTCCTTTCCAAATGTCTCCGTTTGTGTCCGTCCAGACTACAAAGCTACCCCAGAGTCTTCAAACCCAAACGGGGGCAGCAGTGTTTCCAAACGTCTCTGTTTTAGGGGCTCGGAAACACCGGAGTAGTGAGGACGTGAGGCTTTTTCAACCAAAACGTAGTATATGTACAGTACAGGCCAACAGTTTGGACACACCTTCTCATTCAATGCGTTTCCTTTTTATTTTCATGACTATTTACATTGTAGATTCTCACTGAAGGCATCAAAACTATGAATGAACACATATGGAATTATGTACTTAACAAAAAAGTGTGAAATAACTGAAAACATGTCTTATATTTTAGATTCTTCAAAGTAGCCACCCTTTGCTTTTTTATTAATAAGGGAAATAATTCCACTAATTAACCCTGACAAAGCACACCTGTGAAGGTAAAACCATTTCAGTTGACTACCTCATGAAGCTCATTGAGAGAACACCAAGGGTTTGTCAGTGAGAATCTACAATGTAAATAGTCATGAAAATAAAGAAACACATTGAATGAGAAGGTGTGTCCAAACATTTGGCCTGTACTGTAGATGTAGCCTTGGTTGTTGGGGTGGTACGGTTCATGAAAAAACAATCGAACCGCTCGGTTAGCTTGTCTCGGTTCGGAGCGTGTGCGTGCGTCTCGCGGTCCGTCAGTACACTGTTGATGTGCACTAACCACTTACTGCTGTAGCGCCCACTTTCGACACCTACGCTGAAACACTAGGGCTGTGTACGATTGAAGAAATTCTTAGTCGACTAACACTTATAGGATTTTGTCGACTAATCGATTAGTTGATTTAATTGACAGAGCTGTGCTCTTTGAGAGGTGGTTAAGACTAGAAAAGCACAATATAAATGTAGTTAATTAACCATCTGTAAAACTGAGTTTCTCCACAATTAATCCTGCAAAAGCACCACTTTAAATCTTGTGTTTACTAGGGCTGCCACCTCTTAGTCGACTAATCGGTCGTTTTGGTCTTAGTCGACTAAGATATCTTTAGTCGATTAGTCATTTTTTATGCTTATTCATGCTTAATTACTTATTTCCAAGAAACTTCTGAGCATATTTATGGTAAACACAAGATTTAAAGTGGTGCTTTTGCAGGATTAATTGTGGAGAAACTCAGTTTTACAGATGGTTAATTAACTACATTTATATTGTGCTTTTCTAGTCTTAACCACCTCTCAAAGCGCACAGCTCTGTCAATTAAATCAACTAATCGATTAGATCTACAAAATCCTATAAGTGTTAGTCGACTAAGAATTTCTATAGTCGAGGACAGCCCTAGTGTTTACCATAAATGTGCTCAGAAGTTTCTTTGAAATAAGTAATCAAGCATGAATAAGCATAAAAAATGACAAATCGACTAAAGAAATCTTAGTCGACTAAGACCAAAATGACTGATTAGTCGACTAATCCACTAAGAGGTGGCACCCCTACATTCAATCGTATTGACTAATCGATTAGTTGATTTAAATTGACAGATCTGTAAATCTGGGTTTCTCCGTAAAGAGTCACGCAAAAGTATGCATATATTGAATATGATAATGCCTCCTTTGCATATTTAAACACAACTTTTCAGAAAACGTGTAATACAACAAAAAATTGCCTTAATGAAAGTAAACAAAGTAGGTTTCACGGTGATATCTATTAGATAAAATGTCAACCCTTAATTCTTGTGTTTACCAGAGATGTGCTTGTACGATTTTTGGAAATAAGTCACTCAGCATGAAAAAAAGCATCAAACATGACTAATGGACTAAATAGATCTAAGTCGACTAAGAGGGAGCAGCACTATAAAACACTTACTGGAAATGACGAGCGGGAAAAACGTGACGAACGCAACACGTGGCAGCTGATTGGACGAACGCGTCACGTGGGTCTGGCTGCTCCTGAATTTCAAAACGGACTCCAATGGCGTCTCGTTTGGAATACGATCTCATATTGTACTAAAATAGTTCACCGAAACGTGTTTCTGAAAACATTTTAAGAGAGAAACAGGCCGGGCAGTTGCTGGATCTGTCTTCATTTCAGATCGACAAAGGTCAGTTTAGAAGACTTTCGTCAGATTTTGAGAGGAAGATCAGGAAGGCTGCCCGGAGCTGGAGGATGCACCAGCATCGTAAATAGACTGGTGTGTGGGAACATTCTGGATTTGATGTTACCTATGATGACAGTGGAAATAAAGCAATAGATAGAACTGCCACTGTGTGCAAGCCTTGTGCAACATGCATTCAATATGCTGATTTTAGCTATATATCATATGCTGAAGCATATTTCTGGAGTGTTAAAGATTAGAAGAAAAAATAACAAAAACCGTGACCCTAATACCGTGATACGAACCAATCCGTGGGTTTTTGTGAACCGTACCAACCCTACTTGTTTATTTGCTACAGCTGTTATGCATTTCTATACCGTATGGAAGAACCTTATTGATAATCGATGCCGTTGATCTGTCAGGTGTGATAGTGAAGTGTATCGTTCAGAAGGATCCTCAGGCCTTCATGCTGCAGCTCTCTAAATGGCTTCTCGTCGCCGTCCCTGCGACCTTCATCAACAGCACCATCCGATTCCTGGAGGGTCAGCTCGCCCTCAGCTTCAGGAGCCGATTGGTCGACCACGCCTACCAGCTGTACTTCACCAACCAGGTGACAAACACACACTGGGGATAGGTGTTTTTTTGGCAGTTTGCAGGTTATCTGTATCGCTGTTTTATTAAATAAAGAGAACAGGACATGTTCTACTGGTTAGACCGTATAATACATATATATATATATATATATATATATATAATATATATATATAAAGAGAACAGGACATGTTCTTCTGGTTGGACAGTATAAAATATATAAATAAAGACAACAGGACATGTTCTACTGTTTGGACAGTATAAAATATATAAATAAAGAGAACAGGACATGTTCTACTGGTTGGACAGTATAAAATATATAAATAAAGACAACAGGACATGTTCTACTGGTTGGACAGTATAGAATATATAAATAAATAGAGAACAGGACATGTTCTACTGGTTGGACAGTATAAAATATATAAATAAAGAGAACAGGACAACTTTTCTTTCTCTTCTCTGATTCGTTCTGTTTTGTTGTTTCTATCTATTCCTTCACTCACACTGTCCCTCTGTTGAAATATGCCCACACATGGTACGCTCCATAGGCTTGGTCACGTAGTGGCCTCGTGGTACGCTCCATAGGGTTGGTCACGTAGGGCCCCGTGCGCTGACGTGCACTAACGTGCACGTGGCACGGTACCTGGCCGATGAAACATGATCATTACAGCGTTTCAAGCTCTAAATCAAACCCAACTAAGCCACACAGCCAACAGATGGGACGCAGCGCTCCACAAAATACACCAAATATTGCAACCCCTTTCGATTCGTAATATTGCGCATTGTGATATTGCGATAACGGTATTGAGTCGATATATCATGCACCCCTAGTTTAGACCTTATGCTTAATAATCAAAATCTTGATCATCATCAATCTTGAAAGTGAACGGGTTTTTCACGTCTGGAACCACACTGTTGAGCTCTGTTTTTAGTTCCTGAACGCCCCATGCTCATTTTGTCCTCCTGTCTCTGCAGACGTACTATCGCGTCAGCAACATGGACGGCCGTCTGTCCAATCCGGATCAGTCTCTCACCGAGGACATCGTCATGTTTTCGGCCTCAGTCGCTCATCTCTACTCCAACCTGACTAAACCCATCCTGGACGTGGTGGTGACCTGCTACACGCTGCTGCGCACCGCCGAGTCCAAAGGTACACCCCGCTCGCCTGTGCTCCAAGTTTCAGCACCTGCAGTCCTGATGAAGAGGGAGGGATGGATAGATAGATAGATAGATAGATAGATAGATAGATAGATAGATTCATCCCGTGGGAAATTTAAGGTATCCAGTAGCTTAGACCACTGGTTCTCAAGCTTTTTTCAATAATGTTCCCCCTTTGAACAGTGTTTTTAAGCCATGTACCCCCTAAACAGCGAAAATAAATTTAGGTAGAAAAAAAAAAAGTTTCTATAAAAAGGAAGAATACAGCGATAGATTCCAACTACAGGTCCAACTACAGCCTTGGACCTGGAAAACATTTACATGATGATGGAAAAAAGGAGACAAAAGACGGTAGAAAGAAGGAAGGAAGGCAAGAAGAGGTCCAAAATAGTAATAAAAACTTCGAAAAAAACACAGTAGAAAGAAGGAAGGCAACACGAGGACGACAAAAGTGAAAAAAACTTTGAAAAAAAGAGACAAAAACATAGTAGAAGAAAAAAAGACCGTAGAAAAAAGTAAGGAAGAAAGGCAAGAATAAGTCAAAACAAACGACAAAACCTTCAAAAAAAGGTGACAAACTTAAAAAACGGAGACAAAAACTTTGAAAAAAGCGACAAACTTGGAGAAAAAAAGACAGTAGAAGTAACTACAGCCTTGGAACTGAAAAACATTTAGCAAAACATTTCACATACCCCCTGCAGTCCTCCAGAGTACCCCTAGGGGGATACACTGGCTTAGACCAGTGGTTCCCAACCTGGGGTCTGGGCACCCCCAGGGGGGGAACAAGTCTTTATCTGGTTTGGGGTTGAGGTAAAAAAAAAAATATTTGCACAAATGTTAAACAAATTATGTTAATACACTAGAATATCTAATGAATACAAAAGTCTGTATCAAAACTATATATTTAGTTGTAGCCTCGTTTTTTTTCCTGCCGCCACGGCATCACTATTTTATGAATGAAACATGGCGGAGAAACGTAACAGTGCCGATAACTCCTCTGTATCAAAAAAGAAAGTAAGGCTCTATCTCGAGAGTTACCAAAGTATCGATGTCACGGATATTTCGTCGAACGTCGTTGCTCAGGAGATTTGCTGTCACAGCCGCTTGCTGTTCGAGATAGCGTTGGATCATATCCAGACTGCTGTTCCAGCGCGTAGCGACATCGACGATTAACTTATGCGGTGGAAGCTCCAGTAGTATCTGTGTGGCTGTGGAGCTTCGGTGAAAGAAGGCAGCAGTACGCCTCACTCTGCCCAACAAACGACTCACGCGGGGACACGCTCAAACCCTGCTTGGCTGGCTAAGTTCAAAGTGTGGGCAAAACACCTGACATGGGGGGGGCCAGCCCAGCCTCTCTGACAGCAACATCCATATTCCTCGCGTTGTCCGTGAGCACAGCAACTCCATGGTTGGCCTTTTGAAGCCCCCATTCACTCACAGCTGATTTTTAAAACTTCAGCAGTATTAGCTCCGGTGTGTGTTTCCGAACAACGGGCGAGTTTGGAGAACAAAATTAACCATCTCCCACTCACTGGTCATCACATGGGCTGTGATCGTACGATAACTCTGGGTAGCCCTGGAGGTCCAGCCGTCGGTTGTAATTGATACACTATATATGCATTTCACTCAATTACCTTTGATTTTGTTTCCCTGTAAAACGCTGGCATGACAGTCTGGCTAAAGTGGCGGCGTGATGGGATGGTGTATTTGGGCTCCAATTTGTTGACGAGTAGCTTAAAGGAACACGCCGACTTATTGGGACTTTATCTTATTCACTGTAACCCCCAGAGTTAGACAAGTCCATACATACCCTTCTCATCTCCATGCGTGCTGTAACGCTGTCTGATGGCTCCAGCGGCATCAGGCCAGCACTGAACATGCAGGTGAATGGTTCCAGTAATCCTACTGCTAAGAATAAGTGACAAAATAACACCAACATGTTCCTATTTACATGTTGTGATTTATAGAGTCACAGCGTGTACAAAAAACAACGTAACATGAGACACAGCCATCTTCTAACCGTAAACAAACCAGAAACTATTTTCTCAGGCGGAAGAATATAGTACTTGGGCGGAGTGATATGCTCGCAGCAAGCCTGTCTGAGAATATAGTTCCCGGTTTGTTTACTGTTAGAAGATGGCTGTGTCTCACGTTACGTTGTTTTGTGTACACGCTGTGACTCTACAAATCAAAACATGTAAATAGGAACATGTTGGCGTTATTTTGTCACTTTTGTCACAATTGGGAGCAGTAGGCTAGTTGGAACCATTTACCTGCAGGATCTGTGCTAGGCTAAGCTAATGCTGGAACCGTCAGACAGCGTTACAGCACGCATGGAGATGAGAAGGGTATGTATGGACTAGTCTAACTCTGGGGGTTACGGTGAATAAGCTAAATTCCCAATAAGTCGGCGTGTTCCTTTTTAAATCCTTCATTTTCTACGACAGAAAACGGCCTCATATCTTTTGCCATGAAAACGCCGATACACCTTGTGATCTCTTTGGCTCTCGCACTCGTCGCCGCGAGTGGGGCTGCAAATCCGCCGGTCGGTGTGGTTTGGTTTTTACGTGCAGACGAGCGGTGACTGGAGCTTCTCACTGTGGTGACGGTTTGTATGCTGCATCATGTTTGTTGTGCTATTGGTGTATATTAACATCTTCTTGCAGTATCTGCACACGGTTTTTGTTTTGTCCGTTACCACCTCACCTTTTTCATTTTTAGTCTTCGGAAAGCCAAAATGCCGCCACACGTCCGATTTGAATGAGTTTGGGGCATCCTCAATTAGAGATGGCCCGATACCACTTTTTTGCTTCCCGATACCGATTCCGATACCTGAACCTGCGTATCGGCCGATACCAAGTACCGATCCGATACCAGAGTGTCATATATTTCATTATGTTTTAACAGCTGTATACTACTATCTCTGTATGGATGTGATATGATGTATAACAGCTGTATACTACTATCCCTGTATGGATGTGATATGATGTATAACAGCTGTATACTACTATCTCTGTATGGATGTGATATGATATATAACAGCTGTATACTACTATCTCTGTATGATGATATGATGTATAACAGCTGTATACTACTATCTCTGTATGGATGTGATATGATGTATAACAGCTGTATACTACTATCTCTGTATGGATGTGATATGATGTATAACAGCTGTATACTACTATCTCTGTATGGATGTGATATGATGTATAACAGCTGTATACTACTATCCCTGTATGGATGTGATATGATGTATAACAGCTGTATACTACTATCTCTGTATGGATGTGATATGATGTATAACAGCTGTATACTACTATCTCTGTATGGATGTGATATGATGTATAACAGCTGTATACTACTATCTCTGTATGGATGTGATATGATGTATAACAGCTGTATACTACTATCCCTGTATGGATGTGATATGATGTATAACAGCTGTATACTACTATCTCTGTATGGATGTGATATGATGTATAACAGCTGTATACTACTATCCCTGTATGGATGTGATATGATGTATAACAGCTGTATACTACTATCCCTGTATGGATGTGATATGATGTATAACAGCTGTATACTACTATCCCTGTATGGATGTGATATGATGTATAACAGCTGTATACTACTATCTCTGTATGGATGTGATATGATGTATAACAGCTGTATACTACTATCTCTGTATGGATGTGATATGATGTATAACAGCTGTATACTACTATCCCTGTATGGATGTGATATGATGTATAACAGCTGTATACTACTATCCCTGTATGGATGTGATATGATGTATAACAGCTGTATACTACTATCTCTGTATGGATGTGATATGATGTATAACAGCTGTATACTACTATCTCTGTATGGATGTGATATGATGTGATGTAAACAGCTGTATACTACTATCCCTGTATGGATGTGATATGATGTATAACAGCTGTATACTACTATCCCTGTATGGATGTGATATGATGTATAACAGCTGTATACTACTATCTCTGTATGATGATATGATGTATAACAGTTGTATACTACTATCTCTGTATGATGATATGATGTATAACAGCTGTATACTACTATCTCTGTATAGATGTGATATGATGTATAACAGCTGTATACTACTATCTCTGTATAGATGTGATATGATGTATAACAGCTGTATACTACTATCTCTGTATGGATGTGATATGATTTCTATCTTTGTTGTCAGTCTGGCTCAGGTTAAACTCTTTGTGAAACATGAACAAACACAAACAATGAATGCCCCAGAAATTTCTTTTATTCTCCAGTTAGTTATAACAAAAATAAACTACTTTAACGTAGATTTTCTTTAGGGCTTCATTACGTGGTATCGGATCGGTGCATAAACTCCAGTACTTACCGATACCAGCGTTTTAGGCAGTATCGGAGCCGATACCGATACTGGTATCGGTATAGGAACATCTCTATCCTCAATATCAACGTCATCTACACTTGCCGCCGCCATTTTTGCTTCTGTTAAAAACTACATCTTCTTCGCTGCTATCGCGCCTGTAAAGCGAGGTCAGAATATAGGCTACTGCTTCAGCGCCCCCTGCTGTTTAAAACGTGTATCGCGATTCTTTTAACATCTCAACCGACACGAATCGTCACATATTTTCATCGATTTTCAACCGGCTCGGAGTGCATCGTTACATCCCTAGCTATAAGACAGTCAGCTGTACAGCAGACAAAGTGATATAAGTGTAATGACTAGAGCTGCACCATATGAGAATAAATATGCGATAACTTTTGTTGAATATTGTGATAACGGCATTATTTACGATCAAGGCTTTAAATTAACTATTTTGATCACCAGCCAACACGGCTAGTAGATTTTTAAATTCACCAACCAATCAGATTTACTAGCCAAACTCTTTTTGTTCCTACTGTAATTTACTGTAATTTCAGCTCCTCTGATTTGTTTTTCTCGCGATACCGCTCGTCTCGTCCGTTTCAGGATAGCTCGTAATCGAAACGGTGCACGCCAGGCACATAGCCAGCGCTAATACGAAACGCCAGGACATGCTGTTTATGGCAAATGTAGGATTAGTACTACGAGCACTGTTGCCAGTTTTCCAAGCCAAACGCAAGCCAAATTTCACGGCAGAAAACGGACCAATCTGGAAACACTGACCTCTTTTCTACAGCCTGCCGTTCACAGTTTACAATGTCACCCACAAAAGTTCTTTTTTTTTAATTTTTTTTACCCATTTTTGGGGGATTGGCGGGTGTCTATTTAAAGCCCTGCTTGCGATACAAACAAACAGATATTAAACAGATATTAAAGTGAACTCAGTTCTGCAGTTTTCAGTATTCTGCTCAAATACAACAAACTGCTTGTTGAATTTAAAACAAACCAAAGGAAATCACTTCCAACGTTCTTTTATTGAACAAATTGAACATTGAATTGAATATTAAAGGCAGCACAAAAAAAAAGAATGACCGTTACATTTTAAAGTGCAGTTTTCTGCTGATATTTTCTTTCAAATAACACAAAAAAAATCTTTGAGTGCCTTTCTCGATATGTATGATATCTCGATAGCCTTTGTGATGTGTTATTTGCGCGAGTTGATATCGCGATAGTCTGGCATTGCCAGACCTTCCTCCACAGCGCTGCGGAGGAGGGTCTGGCTAGTCCACACAGCATTCTGGGATGGGAGAAGAATGTACTCTGCTTTATTGGCATTTCTTTAAACCAATCAGAATCGTCTTGGGGGCGGGGCTAAGCTCCGGACGGAGCCACGGTGCCTCTGCTAAATAGCCTCTGGAAGGAACTTGTTTTGGTGGAACATGTGTACGTTCAGAAGTAGTTTTAGTCGTGCAACAGAAAGCTCAGACTGGACAGATAGTCTAGCTAGCTGTCTGGATTTACCCTGCAGAGATCTGAGGAACAGCTAACCATAGTCCTCACAAATCAGCCGGAGGTTAGAACCCCAACACAGAGACAGAGGAAGGGGACGGGACATCCGGCCGAAAATGAGGGACATCTGCCAGAATTTCAAGCTGCACCTGAACAATCCCAGAAATTACACAATATATCGATATAGTCTAATATCGCAATGGCGATAAAAAAACGATAAATTGTATACAGCCCTAGTGATGACTGTCCTCTTCCTCCCTGCAGGAGCGAACACCACGTGGCCGTCCATCATTGCCGGCCTGGTGGTGGCGCTCACCGCCAAAGTCCTGCGCTCTTGCTCGCCGCGATTTGGGAAGCTGGTGGCGGAGGAGGCGAAGAGGAAAGGAGACCTGAGATACATGCACTCCCGCATCATCGCCAACTCGGAGGAGATCGCCTTCTACGGTGGACACAAGGTGAGCGCCCTCTAGTGTGCCAACATAGACCCTGTTTACACGTCCGTGGTTATGTTTTTTACAATCGGAGACCTTTCCCTTCGTTTGTACCCTTCGTTTACACGCAAACAGAGAATTCTCCTCTGAAACCGAGTCTTTCTAAAAACTCCGGGCCAGAAAGGAGATTTTTGAAATCTTCGTTTGCACGTAAACTGAGACAAACGGAGGTTTAGGCAGCCGAGAGAGAGAGAAAGAGAGGAAGTGATTGTTTGCTGTTGTTGCTATTGTCTGGATTCTGATTGGCTAACTTGGGCTTGAGCGTCTCGTTACACCGCCACCTACAGGTCTGGCGTGCTCTTGGCTGCATTAACAGCATATATATATACATGGGGACGTGTAAACGAACACTTTTCTGAAAACTGACAGCTGTGCACAATGTTATTTATGAAAACGGAGAGGTTGAAATGTCCATTTATAAAAATAGCCGGCCACGTGTAAACGTAGGCAAGGCAGCTTTAGAGCACATTTCAGCAGCAAGGCAATTCAAAGTGCTTTACATGAAACAATAAAAAGCAGTTAGAAAACAATTAAAAACTATTTTAAAGAATTAAAAGACAAAAAATAAAATGTAAAGCGCAATTGGAAAACGATTTAAAACAATTTAAAATCATTAAAAGACCAGAATAAAATGTACAGTGCAGTATAAGAATTTTAAAGAAAGAGCAGTTAAAAATAGGTTATTTAAAGAAAGGCAACATTAAGAAGATATGTCTTCAGCCTGGATTTAAAAGAACTGAGAGTTACAGCGGACCTGCAGTTTTCTGGGAGTTTGTTCCAGATATGTGGAGCATAAAAACTGAACGCTGCTTCCCCCTGTTAAGTTCTGACTCTGGGGACAACAAGTAGACCTGTCCCAGACCACCTGAGAGGTCTGGGTGGGTCATAGTGTAGCACACCTGTCCCAGACCACCTGAGAGGTCTGGGTGGGTCATAGTGTAGCACACCTGTCCCAGACCACCTGAGAGGTCTGTGTGGGTCATAGTGTAGCAGACCTGTCCCAGACCACCTGAGAGGTCTGTGTGGGTCATAGTGTAGCAGACCTGTCCCAGACCACCTGAGAGGTCTGTGTGGGTCATAGTGTAGCAGACCTGTCCCAAACCACCTGAGAGGTCTGTGTGGGTCATAGTGTAGCAGACCTGTCCCAGACCACCTGAGAGGTCTGTGTGGGTCATAGTGTAGCAGACCTGTCCCAGACCACCTGAGAGGTCTGGGTGGGTCATAGTGTAGCACACCTGTCCCAGACCACCTGAGAGGTCTGGGTGGGTCATAGTGTAGCACACCTGTCCCAGACCACCTGAGAGGTCTGTGTGGGTCATAGTGTAGCAGACCTGTCCCAGACCACCTGAGAGGTCTGTGTGGGTCATAGTGTAGCAGACCTGTCCCAGACCACCTGAGAGGTCTGTGTGGGTCATAGTGTAGCAGACCTGTCCCAAACCACCTGAGAGGTCTGTGTGGGTCATAGTGTAGCAGACCTGTCCCAGACCACCTGAGAGGTCTGGGTGGGTCATAGTGTAGCAGACCTGTCCCAGACCACCTGAGAGGTCTGGGTGGGTCATAGTGTAAGAGACCTGTCCCAGACCACCTGAGAGGTCTGGGTGGGTCATAGTGTAGAGACCTGTCCCAGACCACCTGAGAGGTCTGGGTGGGTCATAGTGTAGCAGACCTGTCCCAGACCACCTGAGAGGTCTGGGTGGGTCATAGTGTAGCAGACCTGTCCCAGACCACCTGAGAGGTCTGGGTGGGTCATAGTGTAGCAGACCTGTCCCAGACTACCTGAGAGGTCTGGGTGGGTCATAGTGTAGCAGACCTGTCCCAGACTACCTGAGAGGTCTGGGTGGGTCATAGTGTAGCAGACCTGTCCCAGACTACCTGAGAGGTCTGGGTGGGTCATAGTGTAGCAGACCTGTCCCAGACCACCTGAGAGGTCTGGGTGGGTCATAGTGTAGCAGACCTGTGGGTGGGTCATAGTGTAGTAGACCTGTCCCAGACCACCTGAGAGGTCTGGGGGGGTCATAGTGTAGTAGCAGATTGGTAATGTATTTAGTAATTTATAAACCAGTAAAAGTATTTTGAAATCAGTTATTTGAGGCACTGGAAGCCAGCGTAGAGACTTCAGTACTGGAGTGATGTGATCCACTTTCTTGGTTTTAGTGAGGACTCGAGCAGCAGCGTTCTGAATCAGCTGCAGCTGTCTGAGTGATTTTTTTTAGGGAGACCTGTAAAGACACCGTTACAGTAGTCAAGTCTACTGAAGATAAAAGCATGGACAAGTTTTTCCAAATCCTGCTGAGACATAAGTCCTTTAAAGTGATGGTTCGGAGTAATTTCACCCTAGGGTCCTTTGCACCATAACCTCGAGCCAAACACCCCCCGAGAAGCTTTTTTCACCGGGGTCGAACATTGGGAGAGTTAGCGTAGAGTAGCGTTAGCAGCTGAATAGCTTAGCGCAGGGGCTAATGGACCCACGTTAGTATCTCGTAAATGACCCCACTAATAATGCCCGAAATTATACCAAACGTCTACTGTAGTACAAATAGGTTATGTACTCATAAAACGATGGATTGGAAAGTTTGTAAGTACACCAGAGGTTTATGAACACTTGCCTGCTCTCTTCTGCTCTCTGCTGCTGCTGCTGCTACCTGCAGTTAGACGAGTGCTTAGGGGCCGTCTACAAATTACTACACCGAAAAGAGATACAACAAAAATATTTATTAATTTAATGATTAAATAAGGTAATGTCTCCAAACTTATCTCAGTTATTATTTGTCTCCTGCTGGTTATACTACAGCACTTACTTTAAAAAAAAAAGTTAAATCAAAACATATTTCTGTTGCATCTCTTTTCGGTGTTTGTAGACGGCCCCTTAGCACTCGTCTTACTGCCGGCAGCAGCAGCAGCAACAACAGCAGAGAGCAGAAGCCAGCAGGCAAGTGTTCATAAACTTCTGCTGTACTTACAAACTTGACGATCAATCGTTTTATGAGTACATAACCTATATGTACTAGTGTAGAAGTTTGGTATCATTTCGGGCATTATTAGTGGGGTCATTTACGTCATACAAACGTGGGTTCCTTAGCCCCTGCGCTAAGCTATTCAGATGATAACGCTACTTTACGCTAACTCTCCCAATGTTAGACCCCGGTGAAAAAAGCTTCTCAGGGGGTGTTTGGCTCGAGGTCATGGTGCAAAGGACCCTAGGGTGAAATTACTCAGAACCATCACATTAACCCTTGATATATTTTTAAGGTGATAATAGGCTGATTTTGTAATGGTCTTAATGTGGCTTTTAAAATTCAGGTCTGAGTCCATAAGTACACCAAGATTTCTGGCTTTGTCTGTTGTTTTTAACGTAGCATCAGACACAGGTAGCTTTAAATGATAATTACAGTTTTATCAGGATGTCCAGTGTTGCTGATGTTGATTTTAGGTGTGTTTTAGTCTGGATCAACAGGAGTACATTTCCAGGATAATTGCCAGACATCACCTAACCTTCCTCTCTCTGTGTGTTGCTGTTCTCAAACTCTGTTCGCTTTGGGAAACGACAACAAACTTCAAGCTAGCGAGCCCAAAATCAAGTTTTTAAGTAAATCTGGACGGTGCAACAAGTCAGGCCTGCTTGGTTCTTTCGGGGAATGATTGTAAAGATTTACAAAGAATATGTTTAAGGCGTTTCCTCTCTAACTGGGAGGTTTTGGGACTGATTGGTGGGATTGCTGTGGACGAAGTACACACAGAGATACACACTGGTGAGAGCTAATGAGGTTTAACCATGTATCAGCTGATTTAAATATCTCACGGTACTGGATTTTTTCAACAGTTAATTTCATTTAATATTGGATGTGGAGTTTTCTTTTGCAGGATTCAAATGTTGATTCGTAGGTGGAGATGGCCCTGTATCTGAAGTTAATGTTGAGTTTGGGTGTGTTTGATTCGTAGGTGGAGATGGCCCTGTATCTGAAGTTAATGTTGAGTTTGGGTGTGTTTGATTCGTAGGTGGAGATGGCCTTGTATCTGATGTTAATGTTGAGTTTGGGTGTGTTTGATTCGTAGGTGGAGATGGCCCTGTATCTGACGTTAATGTTGAGTTTGGGTGTGTTTGATTCGTAGGTGGAGATGGCCCTGTATCTGATGTTAATGTTGAGTTTGGGTGTGTTTGATTCGTAGGTGGAGATGGCCCAGCTGCAGAGCAGCTACATGTCTCTGTCCTCTCAGATCCACCAGATCCTGCTGAAGCGTCTCTGGTACGTCATGCTGGAACAGTTCCTCATGAAGTACGTATGGAGCGCCTCCGGCCTGGTGATGGTCGCTGTGCCCATCATCACCGCCACAGGATACTCCAAACACGGTAAAAACACGCCAACATCATACCACGCCAACATCATACCACGCCAACATCATAGTGGAGATGGCCCTGTATCTTGACGTTAATGTTGAGTTTGGGTGTGTTTGATTCGTAGGTGGAGATGGCCCTATATCTGACGTTAATGTTGAGTTTGGGTGTGTTGGATTCGTAGGTAGAGATCGCCCTGTATCTGACGTTAATGTTGAGTTTGGGTGTGTTTGATTCGTAGGTGGAGATGGCCCTGTATCTGACGTTAATGTTGCGTTTGGGTGTGTTTGATTCGTAGGTGGAGATGGCCCTATATCTGACGTTATTGTTGAGTTTGGGTGTGTTTGATTCGTAGGTGGAGATCGCCCTGTATCTGATGTTATTGTTGAGTTTGGGTGTGTTTGATTCGTAGGTAGAGATCGCCCTGTATCTGAGGTTAATGTTGAGTTTGGGTGTGTTTGATTCGTAGGTGGAGACGGCCCTGTATCTGACGTTAATGTTGAGTTTGGGTGTGTTTGATTCGTAGGTGGAGATCGCCCTGTATCTGATGTTATTGTTGAGTTTGGGTGTGTTTGATTCGTAGGTGGAGATCGCCCTGTATCTGATGTTATTGTTGAGTTTGGGTGTGTTTGATTCGTAGGTAGAGATCGCCCTGTATCTGAGGTTAATGTTGAGTTTGGGTGTGTTTGATTCGTAGGTGGAGACGGCCCTGTATCTGACGTTAATGTTGAGTTTGGGTGTGTTTGATTCGTAGGTAGAGATCGCCCTGTATCTGACGTTAATGTTGAGTTTGGGTGTGTTTGATTCGTAGGTGGAGATCGCCCTGTATCTGATGTTATTGTTGAGTTTGGGTGTGTTTGATTCGTAGGTGGAGACGGCCCTGTATCTGACGTTAATGTTGAGTTTGGGTGTGTTTGATTCGTAGGTGGAGATCGCCCTGTATCTGATGTTATTGTTGAGTTTGGGTGTGTTTGATTCGTAGGTGGAGATCGCCCTGTATCTGATGTTATTGTTGAGTTTGGGTGTGTTTGATTCGTAGGTAGAGATCGCCCTGTATCTGAGGTTAATGTTGAGTTTGGGTGTGTTTGATTCGTAGGTGGAGACGGCCCTGTATCTGACGTTAATGTTGAGTTTGGGTGTGTTTGATTCGTAGGTAGAGATTGCCCTGTATCTGACGTTAATGTTGAGTTTGGGTGTGTTTGATTCGTAGGTGGAGATCGCCCTGTATCTGATGTTATTGTTGAGTTTGGGTGTGTTTGATTCGTAGGTAGAGATCGCCCTGTATCTGACGTTAATGTTGAGTTTGGGTGTGTTTGATTCGTAGGTGGAGACGGCCCTGTATCTGACGTTAATGTTGAGTTTGGGTGTGTTTGATTCGTAGGTGGAGATCGCCCTGTATCTGATGTTATTGTTGAGTTTGGGTGTGTTTGATTCGTAGGTGGAGATCGCCCTGTATCTGATGTTATTGTTGAGTTTGGGTGTGTTTGATTCGTAGGTAGAGATCGCCCTGTATCTGAGGTTAATGTTGAGTTTGGGTGTGTTTGATTCGTAGGTGGAGACGGCCCTGTATCTGACGTTAATGTTGAGTTTGGGTGTGTTTGATTCGTAGGTAGAGATCGCCCTGTATCTGACGTTAATGTTGAGTTTGGGTGTGTTTGATTCGTAGGTGGAGATCGCCCTGTATCTGATGTTATTGTTGAGTTTGGGTGTGTTTGATTCGTAGGTGGAGATCGCCCTGTATCTGACGTTAATGTTGAGTTTGGGTGTGTTTGATTTGTAGGTGGAGATCGCCCTGTATCTGATGTTATTGTTGAGTTTGGGTGTGTTTGATTCGTAGGTAGAGATCGCCCTGTATCTGACGTTAATGTTGAGTTTGGGTGTGTTTGATTCGTAGGTGGAGATCGCCCTGTATCTGATGTTATTGTTGAGTTTGGGTGTGTTTGATTCGTAGGTAGAGATCGCCCTGTATCTGAGGTTAATGTTGAGTTTGGGTGTGTTTGATTCGTAGGTGGAGACGGCCCTGTATCTGACGTTAATGTTGAGTTTGGGTGTGTTTGATTCGTAGGTAGAGATCGCCCTGTATCTGACGTTAATGTTGAGTTTGGGTGTGTTTGATTCGTAGGTGGAGATCGCCCTGTATCTGATGTTATTGTTGAGTTTGGGTGTGTTTGATTCGTAGGTAGAGATCGCCCTGTATCTGACGTTAATGTTGAGTTTGGGTGTGTTTGATTCGTAGGTGGAGATGGCCCTATATCTGACGTTAATGTTGAGTTTGGGTGTGTTTGATTCGTAGGTGGACGCCAACATCATACCACGCCAGGGCTGCACCATAGGAGCAAACACGAGATATGTACAGTCTTGTATAAAGTACTTGAAAGCAATACTTGAGTAAAAGTACACGTACCTTACCAGAGTAAAAGTCTTTAAAGTGCCCATATTATGAAAATAACACTTTTTCTGGGATTTGGGGTGTTC
>NC_041337.1:35390513-35395513 GCF_004354835.1 Perca flavescens | reverse complement strand
AGGTGTGCCTTGTCAGGGTTCATTAGTGGAATTATTTCCCTTATTAATAAAAAAGCAAAGGGTGGCTACTTTGAAGAATCTAAAATATAAGACATGTTTTCAGTTATTTCACACTTTTTTGTTATAATAATTCCATATGTGTTCATTCATAGTTTTGATGCCTTCAGTGATAATCTACAATGTAAATAGTCATGAAAATAAAAAGGAAACACATTAAATGAGAAGGTGTGTCCAAACTTTTGGCCTGTACTGTATAAGAGATGAGAGGACTGACAAAATCAGGAGTAGCCTACACAACAAAAACAACAACAAAACACTGGTGAATGTGGACCATAACACATGAGTTGTTGCAAAAAAGTTGCAACTTTTTTTGTATAGTTCTTAAAAATAAATAAAAAGGAAACTTTTTTTGGGGGGAATAATAATTACTACTATTAATTAATTACGCCGGGCTGAGACTGGTGGATTTAAGTCACAAATTAATAATTTATTGAATGAATCAAATATGAACATATCTGTCAGTGGCTTGTTGATCTTGTTGATAATGTTATATTGTATTTAATGGTGATGAGCTGAACCGGTAGTTGTGGGTTGCAGGTCAGGTGATCAGTGTGGAGAAGGGGATTCGCTGTGAGAACCTGCCAATCATCACACCGACCGGAGACGTGGTGGTTTCTAGCCTCAACATCCAGGTAACACACGAACACACACACACACACACACACACACACACACACACACACACACACACACACACACACACTTCTCCACACACACGCACGGTAGGGGTGGGCGATATGGATTGAAAATAATATCTTGATATTATTTCTGATTTTGACGATAATGATAATTAGGCGATATCCTTTAACTATGTGTTTTTAAAAGTCTGAGTTACTTAATCACTGATGATAATAATGGGCACAATGTTGAATGAAAACAGTTCTTATTTATTTTCTTTAAAATGTAAGTATTTAAGTAAAAACGATTCAAAGACAAAATACTACTATACTAATACTAATTGAACTAGTGTAGGAGCATTGAACTCTGAGTACACATTCAGTTCACCTCTGCTGTAATGTAAGTTGTGCAGTAGGGCTGCCACCTCTTAGTCGATTAGTCGACTCATCAGTAGTTTTGGTCTTAGTCGACTAAGATTTCTTTAGTCGATTAGTCATTTTTTATGCTTATTCATGCTTAATTACTCATTTCCAAGAAACTTCTGAGCACATTTATGGTAAACACAAGATTTAAAGTGGTGCTTTTGCAGGATTAATTGTGGAGAAACTCAGTTTTACAGATGGTTAATTAACTACATTTATATTGTGCTTTTCTAGTCTTAACCACCTCTCAAAGCTCACAGCTCTGTCAATTAAATCAACTAATCAATAAGTCGACAAAATCCTATAAGTGTTAGTCGACTAAGAATTTCTTTAGTCGAGGACAGCCCTGTTGTGCAGCATACAAGCAAGATGAAATCATAATAATAAACAAAGGGCTCTGTTCTGTAACATATTGCACACAACCATGTCCTTATTGGAAGCAGTCCTGGAGCTGGGATAGGGTAGAGTCAGGCCAGGTACTGATAGTCCTTCTACTTGGCTGTATAGTCCTTCTGACCAGGGATGTATGCTGGAGTCAGCTTTGTTAAAAAAATTCCAATCTTCTCAAATCTCTTTATTTCTATTATTTATATTCTTTTATCCCGCCGCATATACGCATTACTTTGATTTACTTTGTCAGAGAGAGAGACCTCATATTAACTCTCTAAGTGCCATTGACGTGTATGTATAACTATATATATATATATATATATATATATATATATATATATATATATATATATATATATATATATATATATATAGCCTATTCTAGGGGGTCCGGGGTATACCCCCGAAAAAAAAAAAAATTGAAAAATAAACCGTTAAATGGCACTTTCTGGAGAGTTTTGTGCAAAGAAATGGAGAAATTGAGTCTTACATGACATGTGCAAAACTGCAAGGTTAAGAGCCTATACTCTGCATTGTTGTAGTATCAACAGGTATTAGGGCATTTACATTACTGTTAATCAGTCATCACTTGATTACACATTGTATTACCTTGTTATGATATAAGACGTGACCCATACAATGTGCCAAACATAATGTGCCACATGAAGAGACAGACATGCAGCATATGACAGTAGCAACAGCTGAGAAGATTTGGGTCTGTGGTGACCAGGTCCACCTCACACAAACTTCTTCTCCCCTTCTCTCTCTTTACTTACACACACACACACACACACACACACACACACACACACACACACACACACACACACACACACAAACACACAAACACACACACGACACCGAGCGGGGCTCTGCGATGCTCGGAGGCGAGCTGTGGCCAGCTCGGAGCCACCGCTGCGAGCTGGGTTTTTAGTTTTAAGAGACGGCATTTGATCTGTTAGTCCTACCGACGGAGACACTATGGCGTTATGTAGTTGACCCGCGGTGGTGAATTGTCTGCAGTTCTGGGCGGGTTGTTGCCGTGTTCTGATCGTTCTCATCTCAGCTCTGCCGAGACAAAATAGACATGCCATTTCAAAAAAATTTCATTTATTCATGTATCATCATCATTCAAATATCATGTTTTCAAAAGCATCACTTTCATCAATTTTTTTGTCACATATTTAGACTGCAAGCAGGCACATCCGGACAAACGAGCAGTCTTATATGCCCCGAGAGCCCCTGCCCAATTTAACCCCTGTTTATATATATATATATATATATATATATATATATATATATATATATATATACGTATAATGTCCCGCTGGGCAGCAACTTAAAAGAAGTGAAGTGTTGTGAACGCAGCGCGCTGTGTGCCCAATAGAAACGAGGCAGCCAGCCAGGCACGGAAGAAACCACTCCATGGCAACGCTGCTGTGACTTTCACTCATTGAGGAATGTTTCTCTGCTTGCATCAAGCCCGGCCGATGTCCCGCCCCCGAGAGCCATATACCCCACCGTGATTGGTAGGTTCGTTCAGTTCCGCACACAACACTGTAAAGTACCATACGTATCAAATTCGCGGGCCGCACTAACATTAAACTTTCATATTAAGGCGGGGGCCACAAACTATCGTCCCACGGGCCGCAATTGGCCCGCGGGCTAGTGTGTTCTTCCCTCTAGTAACACAATCTACATGCTGGAAAAAGCTGGGGGAGTATAGACTTTAAGGACACCTTGTTAAAGTCCCCTCCGGGTGATCGCGCTGCAGTTAGCATCGGGGGCTATGTAGACGATTATATGTGCTGTTTTCTTGGTAAATAAAATGGCCAGTATATTACCGACAGGGCTCCAGGTCAGGTGAGCCGTGCGGGGCAACGATCCTGCTGTTGGTACGCCATACATTGTGCACAAAAATGCAGTCCTCCACTCCGCCTCGTTATTTTCTCATCCTGCCGGTAGCTAGCTCGGCGTGCTAGTTAGCTCGGCGTGCTAGTTAGCTCGGCGTGCTAGTTAGCTCGGCGTGCTAGCGCCGACAACAACCTGGAGCGCCCGGTCTGGCTATGTCCTCCGGGATGTTATGAGCCGCCTGGAAGGCTCTCGTAACGACTGTGTTGTATCGTGGTCCTGTATTGATTAGTTCAATATACACCGACAGGAGAGCTAGTAGCCGCTGCACAATCGCGCCGCCATCTTTGTTGACACTAGTGAATGTGTAGCGTTCCAATGTGTGTTTTGAAGTGTTATTTTCTAAGTAATTTAAATACTCGAGAATGTCAATTTGCACATCGTTAACACAACAATGACGATATTATCGTAAACTATATATATCGCCCACCACTAACACACACACACACACACACACACACACACATAGACGCACACGCACACACACACACACACACACACACATAGACGCACGCACACACACACACACTCACGCATGCGTACACACACACTCACACAGACACACACACACTTCTCTACACACACGCACACACACACACACACACACACACACACACACTTCTCTACACACGCACACTCTCTCCACACACACGCAAACACACGCACGCATGCGTACACACACACTCACACAGACACACACACACACACACGTACTCTCCACACACACACGCACACAGACACACACACACACAGATGCACACAGACGCACACACGCACGCATGCGTACACACTCACACAGACACACACACACACACACACACACACACACACTTCTCTACACACACGCGCACACTCTCTCCACACACACAATGTAAAGAGACAGGAAGTAGTTTTTTTATCCATCTGAACAAATATGAAACGACGACAGCAACAATAATGGTTTTCACACAGGACGGTGATGATGTCACTGAGTACTGAGCATGCTCAGTGTGGTCCCCCCTCTCTGCCCTCCTCTATCTCCTTTAATCTCTCGTTCTTTCCACCAGTTTACATCTCTGACTGAGGTCAAAGGTCAGAGGCTGCAGCTCATTAGCATTTACTGAAGCTCAGTGTGTGTGTGTGTGTGTGTGTGTGGTTGTGTGTGTGTGTGTGTGTGTGTGTGTTCGTGCACAGACACACAATAGAGGCATTCTAGAAAGTGACATTTTGGTGGCACCGACTTAACCCGAGAGGAAGAGAGGGGAGATGGAAACATGACAGAAGAAGAAGAAGAAGAAGAAGAAGAACATTGATGGAAACAGAAACTCCTCTCTGTCGTCCGATTCTCGACCTTTGACCTCGCTGCTCTGACAGCCGCTCTGTGATTGGTCCGTTCTCTCAGAGTTCAGGTTCTGCAGTCGTGTCCGTTTACAGCTGTTTTTAAAATGCCGTTTTGCTACTCGTTGACTTTTGGAACGATGTCGCATTTATTAAAGTTATAGAAGAGTGAAACTTTTCAACAAATCAACAGTAAAAACACTTTGAACTGTGACATTTGCCTTCGTACTTTTCCCGTTTGAACTTTTTGAATTCCCCTTCAGAACACGAGACAAAATAAGA
>NC_041337.1:35365513-35370513 GCF_004354835.1 Perca flavescens | reverse complement strand
CATGGCTGTTGGATAAAAGCTGTTTTGTAGTCTGTTTGTTCTCGATTTCGTGGACCTATATCTCCTGCCTGATGGCAGTAGTTCGGGCAGACTGGACATATTGAATGTTATATATTGGTCTGGGTATCCTCCCCCAGGGAAATGTTGACCCTTTTGAGACTTTTTTGCACCAATTTGCAGTGGAAATCCCTTTATTTAGCCAATGTGAAAAGGAAAACACAGATGGCAATTCAAAATATATAAAAAATATAATGGAAAGTATGTTGTTGCGTGTCATTGGGCATTTTTAAGTGGGTATATGGAAATCCTGGAGCTTTCTTAGTGGGTATACTGCATAGACCTGCATATCACATAGAGCACATGTGTCAAACTCGAGGCCCGCGGGCCAAATCCCGCCCGTTGCAGATTTAGGTCCAGCCCGTATATCAGTTTGGGTTCACAATACATTTTGGCCTACTTAGTTGTGTGCCAAACCAAAAACACAGGAAAGAGTTTTTTAAACTGCAGTTACCTGACATTCAAAGCAGAATTTGCCAGATTTGCCGACTCTGAGACGCAGAAATTCCCCCAGAAGAAGCAGAGAGAGAGTTTTCATATTCAGGCTGGTTGTTAAAAAAAAATTTAATCATTGTTTTGCTTGATTTGCTAAACTCTACGATGGCTAAGGAACTCATTTGATGACTTTTCTAGGGCTTAATGTCAACAAAAATGCGACAAAAAGTGTACAAAAATGTCGGAAAAAGCCACTAATTTACAAAAAGGTGACAAATGTCTGAGAAAGCCACAAAAAAGTCGGAACAAAAACAACAAAAATGAGGAAAAAAAGATACCAAAATGTTTTAAAAAAAGTGACATGCAGTAACAAAAGCACGTCAATAATCTCTCCACGTCTGGCCCTCTGGATTGTCTTTTTCCAGTGTGGCCCTCTGGGAAAAGGAGTTCGACACCACTGCCGTAGACTACACTGCTGGCTGAGAGTCCAACAGTGTGTTTGGTGAAGAACGGGCCGTAGCAAGCTAACAAATTGATATGCTTTATCTACTATAAACCTATAAAAAGTATGTATTCCTATGTATACGTATACGCAGGTGATATATGAGACTATGTGAGAGAATGTGGAGTCCCGCTCTGCTGTTTATGAAGAGGAATAATACATGTGAACTCTGTGATGTCTGCCGGTAGTTTTCAGAGAGTTCTGAATCAGACTTGCTCCGGACCTCGTGACTACAGATCCTGGACCAGCTGTCTGAGACGCACTGAGATTCTCACAGATCATCAGATGCCATCGCAGAAAACATCAAACTGTTCTGGGATCAGTTTGATGTTGGTGCTTGTTTCCAGCTGGAAGAGCAGACTGAGACGATTCTTTTAACCCTGAACAAGAGACTGTGTGTGTGTGTGTGTGTGTGTGTGTGTGTGTGCGTCTGATTGTGTGTGTGTGTGTTTGTGTGCGTCTGATTGTGTGTGTTTGTGTGCCTGATTAGCACTCAGTTTCTGATACAATCTGCTCAACCATCTGTTTTACTCAACTTTACACGTGTGTGTGTGTGTGTGTGTGTGTACGTGTGTGTGTGTGTACGTGTGTGTGGGTGTCTGTGTGTGCGCTCCTGGAAGTATGTTGTCACATGTTTTATGTATTGGCACATACCAGAGCGCAGGGTGCGAACTACGGGGGAGCTAGGGGGAGCTCGGCTCCCCTTAATAAGACATGGGCTCCCCTGAAAACGTGATTTGTGAAATTTTGGGGGGTCTCAATATAAAAATATTGACAATGTGTCATTTTGACGTGCAATTTCAGCTTTGTGTACTGTGATCATCGTGGATTATTTTGTGTAAAACTGCAAAAATATCATTCATGCATGTCGGCGATTTGAACCTAATTCACTTCAATAAAGATAACTATAGCTACTATACTATACATGCTATTCTTGTTATGAGCATCAAGGCGTGGTGGCGCTGCGGTGCAAATTCAACTCATGTTTAGTGCATGTTAACTCAAAGATTTCTAGAAAAAATATAAACGAGGCCATTAATCGGCACGCAAAGTCCTTGAAATCCATTCTGCGGTCAGCATCATATAGCCATGGCAAAAAGAAAACAAGGCCGTTTAATTCATTTTGGTTTTACTAAGAAATTGGTGACAACGCAAGGAGAAGCTGAAGAAATAAAGTCCTCTCTGGCTGAAGATGATCCTAACCCCTCTCGCTCTCTCTCTCTCCCGTTAAACTGGACCAGCCAGCAGTGGAGAGACAGGAAGAGCCGATATAAACATGGCTGTTTGTTAAGGGATGGAAGCTTGGGGTGCATCGCTAAGGTCTAATTGAACGCTAACGAGGAGTTATGGTATTCTTCGGTAGCCTGAGTAACTTTAACCGTTGTTCAGGTGAAATCTCAAAGACCGATGCTTTGTTTATAGACTATTTGTGGCTGTTTGCAGTTTGACCTATCTATTCCTGTCGATAAAGTATAATAGGGTAAATCCTGTAGTGCATACACTTGTAGCTGTTATGTATCTTATGTATCGCAAGCGCACCCCCCACGTGGAAAAAAAGTGGGCTCCCCCGAAGGCCACGGTATAGTTCAAACACTTTTGTCACATTGTAACATTTGATGCAGTTAGTTTTGGCTTCACGCTGCAGTTATGCGAGCGCACTAAAGAACTCTACGTGACATCACCGCATCCTGCTGTCATCACATACGGCAGCTGAGCTGCATCTCCCGATCCTGGTCACTGATTGGTCTGTTACTGATTGGTATGTTACTAGTAGAGGTAGACCGATAGTTGATTTGTGGAACTATCGTTGTCGGCAAAAATCCACACCGATAGTTTATTCCTGGTTGCGTCTGTTGCTGGAGCGGCTGAGAAGTGTGCGCTGTCATTCATTACACGGTACGTGAGAGCTGAGAAGGCTCTGCTGGCCTCTAGAGGCTCTTTCTAGCCTTTACAGGTGATCTTCTCTCCAGATGGAACTTGGGTCTTTTTTCGGGGTTGTTGAGCATTAAATCCAAACTGTTACATCCGAGATTTATCCACCTGATGTCCATAATTCATCACGTTTTCGGTCATTTCTGCCGCTAACTCCGTGCTACCCATAGACAGTAGGTGCTACCGACAAGGGAATCTCCCATGATGCCTTTGTTTATGTTTTCAACCAATGGGAAGGCAGATCCGTCACACATTGCACCTTATATGGGCATCCAAGCGAGAACGACGAGTATATAGAGAGCCGAAGTCCCGCCCCTTCTACTTCCGGTCCATGGGACCTATATTTCGAAAAAATATGAACAAGGGTCAATGGAGAGATAATAATTATTTTTTGATCCAGTTTGAATTGAGCCATGGATTACAAATATGATGTTCGTCAATTTAAAAGATTATTTTTCAACTGAAAAAATTCTCAGTTTATTGTTAAACTGTTGAAGTATAATACCTAAAATACGTAATTAGAAAAACTACAAACTTCATGGATGACGTCTCTCTGAAGCTACGATGTCTCTGTGTATGTGTGTGTGTGTGTGTGTGTGTGTGTGTGTGTGTGTGTGTGTGTGTGTGTGTGTGTGTGTGTGTGTGTGTGTGTCGTACCAGGAATTAACGTTACTCTAATGATCAGAGGATCTCGCTCGTTCTTTTGCTTCTCTGCTGAGAACACTTGACTGGATAAAACCCAGCAGTTAAGATAACGTTACATGTGTTGTGGAACAGAGCTAAGCTAGCTAGTGAGCAAACTAAGCATCAAGCTAGATGAGGTAGATAGTGTGAAACGAGAGATGTAGTCCACTGGGAGATGTAGTCCACTGAGCTGTTTCACACTAAACTAAGCGGTACTACGACAAACCTATGGCAAACTGAGACTTTCTTCGGTTGAAAACGTATCTTTTAAATTGACGAACATCATATTTGTAATCCGTGGCTCAATTCAAACGGGATCAAAAAATAATTTGCTTCTCCCCCGTTCACTACCGTTCATATTTTTTCTGACTTAAGGTCCCATGAGGTCCACCCGAAGGGGCGGGACTTTGGCTCTCTATAGTGGGAAAGATAGATCCCTCCAGGTCAGAGATCGTCTGTTACCGCTCTAAACCGACAGTTTAACTGTTTTTATTTGTTATTTATTACTTTTTGTTTCAGTTTGAATTAATGTCTTTTATTGACTTCAATATTTATATTTATTTCATGTAGCATGTTTTCATGGTTCAATACAGTTTTTTTTTTATTTTTCTAATAAAGTTCAGCACCGTTTTTTTCTTGGAGTGTCATGTTTGTTTTTATCCAGTATCAATTCTAAATACTATCGGTCGATTAATCGGTTATCGGCAAATACGGCCCAACCTAAGCTATCGGCATCGGTAAAATCCACTATTGGTCGACCTCTAGTTACTGGTCTGTTGCTGATTGGTCCTCTCGGATCCTCTCTCTGCAGTCGAAGACTTTGTGAGTTCTTTGCGACCGACTGCTGCTCTCCCCCCTGTGCTACAGCGCCTCATTCAGTTTGATTTCAGCATTTACTCAGTCAGTTCTTCCAGAAAAATGCAGAGTTTTTTTTGTGATTGTTGCCGGGCAAACATTCTTGATTATGCGGCACGTTTTCTTAAAAAATGCGATGGAATATGATATTTATGCAATTTTATGCAATGAAATTGATGAATAAGAGGAAAAAAAAAAGTGATTTTCCCCCCCCCCCAACATCCTGCTTTTCGATGATGTTCATGTCACTTCATAACGTTCCCATGGCAACAGAGGAAAATGGCTGCTCTTGTGTGAAGTAAACACAACATTTTTCACCTTTCTGCTAAGATAAATTATGGGACTTTTTTTGCAATGAAGCTCCGCATATTTTGCGCAAAAATCGGCAATTTAAGCGGCGAAAGTGCAGCGTATTTGAAAAAATACAACCTACAAAACCTACTCTCTCTCTCTCTCTCCCGTGTGTACACTAATGGCGTGCTCCCACCAAACGCGTCTCACGAGAAATCGGCGGTGCGATGACATGACAAAGTCA
>NC_041337.1:35345513-35358013 GCF_004354835.1 Perca flavescens | reverse complement strand
GGCGAGGAGAGCGGGACCTCAGAATGATAGTAATACCGACCCATGTGTGTGAGTGTGTGAGTGTGTGTGAGTGTGAGTGTGTGTGTGTGTGTGTGTGTGTGTGTGTGTGTGTGTGTGTGTGTGTGTGTGTGTGTGTGTGTGTGTGTGAGTGTGTGTGTGTGTGTGTGTGTGTGTGTGTGTTTATAATTGGCTGAGATGAAATATTCTCTTTGATGTCGTAAAGTAAAGTCAGAACGCCTGAAGATCCAGAAACAGTCCAGCTGCTAGAGACAGACCAGTTAACAGTTAACAGACCAGTCAACAGACCAGTCAACAGTTAACAGACCAGTCAACAGACCAGTCAACAGTTAACAGACCAGTCAACAGTTAACAGACCAGTCAACAGACCAGTCAACAGACCAGTCAACAGTCAACAGACCAGTCAACAGACCAGTCAACAGTCAACAGACCAGTCAACAGACCAGTCAACAGACCAGTCAACAGTTAACAGACCAGTCAACAGACCATTCAACAGACCAGTCAACAGTCAACAGACCAGTCAACAGACCAGTCAACAGACCAGTCAACAGTTAACAGACCAGTCAACAGTTAACAGACCAGTCAACAGACCAGTCAACAGTCAACAGACCAGTCAACAGACCAGTCAACAGTTAACAGACCAGTCAACAGACCAGTCAACAGTCAACAGACCAGTCAACAGACCAGTCAACAGTCAACAGACCAGTCAACAGACCAGTCAACAGTTAACAGACCAGTCAACAGTCAACAGACCAGTCAACAGTTAACAGACCAGTCAACAGTTAACAGACCAGTCAACAGTTAACAGACCAGTCAACAGACCAGTCAACAGTCAACAGACCAGTCAACAGACCAGTCAACAGACCAGTCAACAGTCAACAGACCAGTCAACAGTTAACAGACCAGTCAACAGACCAGTCAACAGTCAACAGACCAGTCAACAGACCAGTCAACAGTTAACAGACCAGTCAACAGTCAACAGACCAGTCAACAGTCAACAGACCAGTCAACAGACCAGTCAACAGTTAACAGACCAGTCAACAGACCAGTCAACAGTTAACAGACCAGTCAACAGACCAGTCAACAGACCAGTCAACAGTTAACAGACCAGTCAACAGTCAACAGACCAGTCAACAGTCAACAGACCAGTCAACAGACCAGTCAACAGTTAACAGACCAGTCAACAGACCAGTCAACAGACCAGTCAATAGTTAACAGACCAGTTAACAGACCAGTCAACAGTTAACAGACCAGTCAACAGACCAGTCAACAGTTAAAAGACCAGTCAACAGACCAGTCAACAGACCAGTCAACAGTTAACAGACCAGTCAACAGACCAGTCAACAGACCAGTCAACGGTCAACAGACCAGTCAACAGACAAATATACAGACCAGTCAACAGACCAGTCAACGGTCAACAGACCAGTCAACAGACCAGTCAACGGTCAACAGACCAGTCAACAGACAAATATACAGACCAGTCAACAGACCAGTCAACGGTCAACAGACCAGTCAACAGACCAGTCAACAGTTAACAGACCAGTCAACAGACAAATATACAGACCAGTCAACAGACCAGTCAACAGACCAGTCAACGGTCAACAGATCAGTCAACAGACAAATATACAGACCAGTCAACAGACCAGTCAACAGACCAGTCAACGGTCAACAGATCAGTCAACAGACAAATATACAGACCAGTTAACAGACCAGTCAACAGTTAACAGACCAGTCAACAGACCAGTCAACAGTTAAAAGACCAGTCAACAGACCAGTCAACAGTTAACAGACCAGTCAACAGACCAGTCAACAGACCAGTCAACGGTCAACAGACCAGTCAACAGACAAATATACAGACCAGTCAACAGACCAGTCAACGGTCAACAGACCAGTCAACAGACCAGTCAACAGACCAGTCAACGGTCAACAGACCAGTCAACAGACAAATATACAGACCAGTCAACAGACCAGTCAACGGTCAACAGACCAGTCAACAGACCAGTCAACAGTTAACAGACCAGTCAACAGACAAATATACAGACCAGTCAACAGACCAGTCAACAGACCAGTCAACAGTCAACAGTCAACAAACACATTATGTTTTTATTAGGGCTGTCAAAATTAACGCGTTAACTTTTGCGTTAATTTTTTAATATTTAACTCGTCAAAAAAAATTAACGAAATTAACGCAGCTGTGTTTGTTTACTTCATGTGGCGGCTGAGAAACGTAATACGCCTCCATAACAGCAGGCGGCGCTACTCTGTATTGTTGCCCAAGTAATGAAAACCGGCAGCTGATTGGACGAACGCGTCACATGGGTTTGTTTTCTCCGGAAATCCAAAGCCAGACTGTCATGGTGGCCGTTCAGAATACGATCTCATATTGTACTAAAATAGTTCACTGAAACATGTTTCTGGAAACATTTTAAGCGAGAAATAAGCCGTGATGACGTTGCTGAATCTGTCTTCATTTTAGCTCAACAAAGGTCAGTTTAAGTTTAAGTTAAGATTTCCGTCAGATTTTAAGAGACTAGTCACCTCATCCTGCTCGCCGTTTCCGGGTGAGGCCCGACTCTCCTGCCGCCAACTGAACTCTCGGCTCGTTGGAGATGAACTGAACTCTCGGCTCGTCGGAGATGAACTGAACTCTCGGCTCGTCGGAGGTGAACTGAACTCTCGGCTCGTTGGAGATGAACTGAACTCTCGGCTCGTTGGAGATGAACTGAACTCTCGGCTCGTTGGAGATGAACTGAACTCTCGGCTCGTCGGAGATGAACTGAACTCTCGGCTCGTCGGAGATGAACTGAACTCTCGGCTCGTCGGAGGTGAACTGAACTCTCGGCTCGTTGGAGATGAACTGAACTCTCGGCTCGCTGGAGGTGAACTGAACTCGGCTCGTTGGAGATGAACTGAACTCTCGGCTCGTTGGAGGTGAACTGAACTCTCGGCTCGTTGGAGGTGAACTGAACTCTCGGCTCGTTGGAGATGAACTGAACTCTCGGCTCGTTGGAGGTGAACTGAACTCTCGGCTCGTTGGAGATGAACTGAACTCTCGGCTCGTTGGAGATGAACTGCTCCTCGCCTGTAAAGTAGACGAGAGCAGGCGACAGCAGCCGGGGACGGTGACAGTTTCTAGACGTTTCCAGCAGCCTTCAGCAGGACTAAATAAGCCAAATTGTTGCTGCTGTTGTTCTGAAAGATATTAAATATTCAGAACTTAGCAGAACCTTTCCTTGTTTGGTTTTTTCTTCATATTTGCAAAGTTAAGTGATTTAGCATTTAAATATCCATTATTATAAGCTTCAGTCTCAATTTAAAAAAGCGATTAATCGCGATTAATTACAGCAAATTGTGCAATTAATTAGTTAATTTTTTTTAATCGATTGACAGCCCTAGTTTTTATTAGAGATGTTCGGAGCCGATACCGATACTGGTATCGGTATCGGCTCCGATACTGCCTAAAACGCTGGTATCGGTATCGGGAAGTACTGGAGTTTATGCACCGATCCGATAACACGTAATAAAGCCTTAAAGAAAATCTACATTAAAGTAGTTTATTTATGTTCTTTTTCCGTTTTAACGGACTGTCAAACTGGAGAATAAAAGAAAGTTCTGTGTTTAACCTGAGCCAGACCGACAACAAAGATAGAAATCCTATCACATCCATACAGGGATAGTAGTATACAGCTGTTAAAACATAATGAAATATATGACACTCTGGTATCGGATCGGTACTCGGTATCAGCCGATACGCAAGTTCAGGTATCGGAATCGGTATCGGGAAGCAAAAAAGTGGTATCGGGCCATCTCTAGTTTTTATATTTTTAAATTTTCTCTCACGATCACTTCCCACTGCCAGGGTTGCAACTGATAATATAAAAGGCTAAAGCAACGACAGTGTTTGGAAAGGACAAGTGTAATTGGCCAGTCAAGGCCTGGTTACTAGATAAGGTTGCGTAAATAGAACAAAAGGCAAATTTACCGTTTTTTATTTATTTAAGGAAAATGTTTTTTTTTCATGTCGATTTTTATCACACACTCTGTACGTGTCTTGTCTTGTCCTGATGTGTTGAGGACCACAATGGAAATAAGTCCTGGACTCTATTGTGTTTTTATCCTTGATTTGTATTAGATGTATTTTCATGTTTATGGCATTCTTGATACAATTAAATAAATCAAATCAGTTATGGTCAGATCTTGGTCCTGACTAATGGGGAAGTGATGTGATTTACCTAGGCATCATTTACACTTCTCTCCTCTTTTGCGTCTTTTGTTGGGGAAGTATCCTCCTTAAATGTGCATGTGACAGTTATTCACCTCAATGATACATTAATTCATTTTAATTTATTAATAAACCCCTGGACTGTAATATTTCAGATGTGTTTGAGCACGATTTCTGCTCACGTTCAAAACTTTGTGCACATGTGAGTCATGTTATTTTGAGAAATATAAAGTGATAATAGGCTATTGCAAGAATAAAGTCACAATATTTCAGAAAATAATCTATACCTGCACGGTAGTCTGCTGTGCATTGCGTGATTGCTCTGCTGATGCAGCAGATCTCAGACCGTCTGACAGACTCAGAGCCCCGTTTTGGGTCTCTGGTCTCTGAATGAGACAAAGTTAAGGGAAGTGGTTGTACGCTGCTCTACATCGGAGGTGGAAAACCGAAACTAGACCTACTGCAGAAATACACGGAGCACAAACACGACACACTGGCACATCCTTTATAAACCTGAAGCTGCACAGACCACAGAAGGCGCGCTGCAGCAGCTCTGTGGTCTGTGCCGCTGCTCGTCTCTATTTTTACAGCGAGAGTGGACACTAAGCAACGCACAGGTCTGCTTCAGAGCTCCGTGTGTATTGAGTCTAAGACCCTGTTTACACGTACATGGTTAATTTTTACAACCGGAGACATTTCCCTTCGTTTGTACGCAAAAAAAAGATGACTACTCCCGATGATTTCAGATTTTAGGCAGCTTTATTCAATATTGAACAAGATATTCACGCGGGAGAACACATAGCCATGCACCGCTGCACAGACCCAAGTGCTCTCTCAGAACTTCGGATCGACCTTACAGTCTTACAGATCCTGAAACTCACATCTGGATACCCTAATCCGTGATATTATCCTAATACTGACAGGTTTCGATGCTCTGATAGACTCAAGCATCTTGTAGGCTCCCTCCAAAAGTCATCAGTTACTCAATTAGTTACTCACTCAGGGTCTCTAATTTATTATGAGGTAATCAGGCATCAAACGACCCCTATTTTCACATGGTTTGGAGGCCCAGTCTATGTTGGTTTGTACCGAACCCAGGATTCAGCTTCTGATTCGGCTGAATATTGGACTTTTTGACGAGGTTCTGGTTTCTGCCAAGCTTTAGAAATTTTTTCCCAGCGAACCGAACCCTACGCTTGCACTCGGCGCGCTACGCTGGTCTCCGTAACGACGGCGCTGTTGATTACGGGAAGGTGTTTACGTAGGTGAAGCGTTCAATGCAGCAGACTGTGAGAAAGTGGACATGGATCTGGTGAGCACAAAGAGTTGTAGTTTGGCAGAACTTTCAGTCTGGTACAACATCTGGTAACATCTGGAAGAATACGAGTTGTGCACGAAGGAATCTCCAGACAGCAGCCAGAATGCAGCAACTTCAGGTACAGCAAAGGAAGGACAGTCACAGCTTAAACCAGATGACCATTACCAGCTTTGCGCTAAACCGAACAAACAGTGTTAACCCTCATGTTGTCCTTTTCAAAGTTTTTTTATATCAGAAATATAGGACGTCGAAATAAGCGGCTAAAACTTTGGGAAAAGTGTCAAAGAAGTTGGAAAAAAGCACCAAAAACGCTGGTAAAAGCGACAAAATGTCCAAAAAAAGGGATAGAAACATCAGCAAAAGCTTTAAAAATGTGGAAAAAATTTAAAAAGCAACAAAAATGTTGAGATAGGGACAACAAAAAGTGGTTTTTTTATTCATTTTTTTGACGGGAAGACAACACAAGGGTTAACTGTGTTAATGGACTGAGAATGGGAGGAGGATTCAGTATTAGGTTTCGGTTTCGGCAGAATCTTAACCAGTGGATTCGGTATTCGGCCGAACCCCAAAAATCTGGATTTGGTGCATCCCTATAGTTCAACATAAAATAAATAAGGGTTGGTTTACATCTTAGTACTTTATAAGGTGAGTCACATCTTTATGTATAACAGCGTCTATAGATTATAGCTGCATTTGACCTCATATGTTGTTGTAGCAGAGTTTATATAACTGTGGGTGTGTGTGTGTGTGTGGTGACACTTAAACAATGTGTTACATTAGGTAAGCACTTTCTAGCGTCTATTGCGTTCACGGCCCTGACACATTTCTGAGAAGCTGATCCTCAGGGCAAATAGAAAAGGTGTGTGTGTGTGTGTGTGTGTGTGTGTGTGTGTGTGTGTGTGTGTGTGTGTGTGTGTGTTCATGGCTTCAGACTGAAACACACTTCCTGTGACAAACAGCTGACTTCCTGTCTTTCTTTACTTTCTCTGGCTTTCTGCCACCTTCACTGCCGGGCAGTTTAGAGTCAACTTTATTGACACAGACAAAGGTGTGTGTGTGTGTCTGTGTGTGTGTCTGTGTGTGTGTCTTCGTGTCTATGTATATATGTCTGTGTGTGTGTCTGTGTGTGTGTGTGTGTGTGTGTGTGTGTCTGTAAATGTGTGTGTGTCTATGTATGTGTGTGTCTATGTATGTCTGTGTGTGTGTGTGTGTGTGTTTGTGCCTGTGTGTGTGTGTGTGTGTGTGTGTGTGTGTGTGTGTGTGTGTGTGTGTGTGTGTGTGTGATTCTTTGTTCTTCAGCACTAGGGTTGTGGCTTCAACCACTGCTGTGATTTGAAGCCTCCAAGCAATTTGGCAATCTGTCCGTTGCCGTCATGTTTTTTTTTTAAACTGCTATAAGCTTAATCCTAAACATGGAAAGTTGCTCATTTTTTTTAAACCCTTCTTAAGCAAACGTAAACGTGGACTTCTGGCACATAGGGCTGGGCATCGGTCAAAATCTTTCGATCCGGTGCCAATTTCGATACCTCAGTTTCGATTGCCGGTTCCTTAAAGATACTTTTTTTTGATACCATATGTTTTAAAATCCCATTTCAACATCAACAAAAATACATTAAAACACAAAACTTTTATTTTCCACCTTAATTGAGAATCAAAACAGTTTCCAAAATTAAAAAAAATCCTGGTAACACTGCTCACTCAGAGTAACATTAATAACACTCGATAGGGGTGCACCAGTCAGATACTCAGGATTGGTATCAATCCCAACTTTAAAAGTTAACCAAAAAAAGAGGAACCTTTTTGCCACAACATGAATATAAATAAATAAACACATGACATTGTGTACGGACTAATACTGAACTAACTAAAATGCAAAAGGAATGTAAACAACAAAGACTTTTTAGTGCAAACTGCATTATGACACAAACCTTTAACAATGAACTTGGTGACTGTCAACACTGAACTAATGGAGAACTAACTGAAGTGCAGAGGAATGTCACTGAGTTGCCTTGTTGCTGAAAGGTGCTGTAGAAGTAAAGTTGCCTTGTTGCTGAAAGGTGCTGTAGAAGTAAAGTTGCCTTGTTGCTGTAAGGTGCTGTAGAAGTAAAGTTGCCTTGTTGCTGAAAGGTGCTGTAGAAGTAAAGTTGCCTTGTTGCTGAAAGGTGCTGTAGAAGTAAAGTTGCCTTGTTGCTGAAAGGTGCTGTAGAAGTAAAGTTGCCTTGTTGCTGAAAGGTGCTGTAGAAGTAAAGTTGCATTGTTGCTGTAAGGTGCTGTAGAAGTAAAGTTGCCTTGTTGCTGAAAGGTGCTGTAGAAGTAAAGTTGCCTTGTTGCTGTAAGGTGCTGTAGAAGTAAAGTTGCCTTGTTGCTGTAAGGTGCTGTAGAAGTAAAGTTGCCTTGTTGCTGTAAGGTGCTGTAGAATTAAAGTTGCCTTGTTGCTGTAAGGTGCTGTAGAAGTAAAGTTGCCTTGTTGCTGCCGTGACTCTCTGTGACTTCAACAAAACTGCAGAGCTGATGTAGTTTGCACCGTCCACACGTGTGTGTGTGTGTGTGTGTGTGTGTGTGTGTAGGTGTGTGTGTGTGTGTATGTATGTGTAGGTGTGTGTGTGTGTGTGTGTGTGTGTGTGTGTTGTGTGTGTGTGTGTGTGTGTGTTTCTGTGTGTGTGTGTAGTTGTGTGTGTGTGTGTGTGTAGTTGTGTGTGTGTGTGTGTGTGTTTCTGTGTGTGTGTGTGTAGTTGTGTGTGTGTGTGTGTGTGTGTGTGTGTGTGTGTGTGTGTGTGTAAAATAAATGGGAGCATCATTTACTAAATGAACATCATGCTGTGTTGAAGAAGACTTGGAACTAGAGACTGAGATACCTCAGTTTCGATGGGTTCATTAACGATACTTTTTTCAATACCATATGTTTTAAAATCCATTTCAACATCAACAAAAATACATTAAAACATGAAACTTTTATTTTCCACCTTAATTGTGAATCAAAACAGTTTACAAAAGTAAAGTTAGTTAGAGAGAATTCAGCTATTAAGGAGTATCCCCCCCGCTCTAAGTTAGAGAGAATGCAGCTTTAAGGAGTCTCCCCCCTGCTGGAAGTTAGAGAGAATGCAGCTTTAAGGAGTCTCCCCCCTGCTGGAAGTTAGAGAGAATGCAGCTTTAAGGAGTCTCCCCCCTGCTGGAAGTTAGAGAGAATGCAGCTTTAAGGAGTCTCCCCCCTGCTGGAAGTTAGAGAGAATGCAGCTTTAAGGAGCTTCAGCATCGGCTCCGTCCGTTATATTTACAGTCTCTGATCAGGGATCAAATCCACAAAGACATAAATAATAGGGTAGTGGAAGTATTTTGGTTATAAATGACCAACAAAGATCAGACTGTGTCTGGCTTTACAACCACAACACATCTGACACTCAGCTGCTGCCGCCACACAAGAGAGGCATTCATGTTTGTGTTGAGTGCATTGACTGTAAATATTAATGGACAGAGCTTGGGTGACGTCACCCATTGGTTTGTGGAGATCTGCTATGAGTCATCGGGTTTGCCGTTCCTGGGGCATGCAGATTATTTAAGGCACTTACGCATTTGCAGTACTTCGCCGAACCTGATGCTTTGCCCATTAAAGGTCCCATGGCATGAACATTTCACTTTATGAGGTTTTTTTTAACATTAATGTGAGTTCCCCCAGCCTGCCTATGGTCCCCCAGTGGCTAGAAATGGTGATAGGTGTAAACCGAGCCCTGGGTATCCTGCTCTGCCTTGGAGAAAATGAAAGCTCAGATGGACCAATCAGGAATCTTCTCCTTATGATGTCATAAGGGGAAATGTTACCTCCCCTTTCTCTGCTTTGCCCGCCCAGAGAATTTGGCCCCCCCATGAGAGAGAGAGAGAGACATCATGGCTCTCAAACGAGCAAAGTGGCAGTTGGTCAAGACCACACCCCCACCCTCCACCTTGCCAGATACAGTATTAGGGGACCACTAAGGTCTATATAAAAGAGACTTCAGATACAGTATTAGGGGACCACTAAGGTCTATATAAAAGAGACTTCAGATACAGTATTAGGGACCACTAAGGCCTATATAAAAGAGACTTCAGATACAGTATTAGGGGACCACTAAGGTCTATATAAAATGTCATGGGACCTTTTAATATTAACAGTCTATGGTCGAGTCCGACATAACGTTTGTGTCCTGTACCTGGATCTTTGTGTTGGGGATTCAGGTCAGATCTGTTTTTAGAAATGTGCAGGTTCTCGTCCAAACGAAACTAAAGAAATGCTTGTGAGACAACAAAGCTCCACTTTCTATTCTTTCTTCGTAAGTTTCCTACATGTTGTTTGTTCAGTGGAGCCCGTAGGGGATGAAACCGGGAGAGACGGTGTGATGTGTTCAAGGCCCGCTGGGCATTTAGAAAAAGACAGGACCACTGATGTGAACTTTTATTGAAAAACAGGATCTTTACAGAAGCAGTTTTTGTTGAAACTCCAATGGCTTTGACACAGTGTCTTTATTGAAATGAGCTATGCTGAACAAAGACTGCCTGAACAAAAGGAGTGAATTTAAATTAACTTTATTGAAAGACTCGGGGGTGAACAGTGTTAATGAACGGTCAGGCTTTAACAGAGACGCTTTATATCTATATAAACACAGTCTGTGGACAAAGAAACAAAACGACAGATTGAAGTTTTAAGAAGAGACCCAAGTTCATTCAGCTGATTCAAAAAGCTTTATTGACAGCACAGAGCTTCAGTGTTTACAGTCAGTAGTCCGTATAGAGAGGTGAGGTCCCCTCCCTTCCGGTGGACCAGCATGGGACCTTATTTCGGAATAAATGATGTACGCTATTGAACGGGGGAGACACAAAAAATGATTTGATCCCATTTGAACTGAGCCATGAATTACTCATATGTTAGTCAGTTCCCCTTTTACCCTTCGCTAAGCCCCCCCCCACTTAGTTACTGTTGCTACGCCTGACAAGCTTTCTCGCCTGACACGTCTATTACAGTAATGTATGCACCGGTGTCAGACATTCCCAAGGAGATAATTAGTAATTTTTGGCGAACAGGTGAAATATCTGAGAGAGCAAGACAAATTTGAGGGATATATCCACGACATAATATGTAACCGATTTTAGAGAATAATTTCATAAAAATTGAAGCTAAAGCCTACAGTATAGGTCCCAGCGCAAGCAGCAGCCGCCTATTACACTGACCATTCAAATGGGAAAACACAAATTAATAGGGATGCACCGAACCCAGAATTTTGGGTTTCTGCCGAATACCGAACCTACTGGTTAAGATTCTGCGGAACCCCGAATCGAACCGAACCCTACTCCCATTCTTAACACAGTAAACACATTAATGAAGTAAACAACGTCCACAGCAGTGGATTTTTCTTTTGTATTTTAACTGTAAAAAATAAAAAAGAATAGGCAACATTATGCCTGGCACACAAGTGGGAAAAACTGTTTTTGACAAGGCCTATGTTTACCCTATCTCAAGATCCAACCAATATCCAAAATATTAGCCTTTTAGATTCATAATCCCATAAAGTAGGCTACCCCCTCGCTCTATTCACATCGCTATCGCCAGATGAGTGACAATTTTGTTTTGCAAACTTACTTCGCTTACCAGTGTATGATGAAGGCATGTTGGGGGGGTGGAATTAGAAAGCTAACGTTAGCTAACGAGCAGCACTCCGCTCCCGCTGTAGGAAGACTCATTTACCGAGAGAACAGCTGACAGCCCGGGAGAGGCTCGGTCTGGTTAACACAAGGTTTTAGCTGGGACTGTCCTTCCTTTGCCGTACCTGAAGTTGCTGCATTCTGGCTGCTGTCTGGAGATTCCTTTGTGCACAACTTGTATTCTTTCGGATGTTTCATACGCAAATGTCTTAACAGCGGCGATGTTGTGTATTGTTTAGGGTCCTCGTGACCACGAGAAAAATCGGCATTGCAAATTGAACATGTAGCTCGACTTGAATGGCCTTCTTTTGACTGAAAGTGCTGCCAAACAACAACTTTTTCTGCTCACAAGTTCCATTTTCACTTTCTCACAGCCTACTGCCGTTGCTAGGTTGCTACTGCATTGTGTCTAGCTCCAACTACGTCATTACGTCGACCACGTAACTCCACAAAGAGTAGTGAAGTAACAAGATGGTTCAGTCCAAGATGGCGGAGCTGCAGCTCTGTCATGGGTGCGTGCAAGGGGGTAAGCTTCGCTTCAGAAGTCGAGCCATCATGGCGCCATTTTGTTGCCAACTGGCCATCACCTCCTGTTAGCATTCCGCTGACCGCCATTTTTTTTTTACGTCACTTGACAGAGAATAACTTTACATCTGAAGCGTTTAAAGACTCTATTTCTCCGTTGTTTAGTTCCAAAGAAACACGACAATGTATAAAAGGCTCCATAACCTTGTAGCTCACGTTATGGCTCCGTAGCAGACGCTTTTATAAAAATAGGCTAACGATTGTGTCATAACCACGAGACTTACTGTCACACAGTAGAGGAATTACCGTATAGTACAGGAGAAGCTCACAGGCAGTTTCGACTTACATGAGATGTTTAGGTTTAATTACTAATGTTAACTAGCATGTTAGTGATCAGTAATTAGCCTGTGCCCATGTTATCTCCTTACATATACCTACAGTCTCCGTCTCTGTAAGATTGGGAATGATTGAGATTTCTCTTGGCACAGCTACCAGAAGACTTCACACTTTCAGACACGTTGCTCACGTCACATTCTCTCAGTTGGAGGCTACGCAGTAAAGCTGGCCATCACCGGAAAAGTGCTTCTAATATCCTTCACTGGTCTCCGTCCAGAGCAACGGGGTCTATTGGTCCATTATATACTGTCTATGGGTGCGTGTCAGTTTTGTTTGCAATGGAACGTTCTATTGAGTTTCGCCTCTTGTTACTTCTATACTCTTTGGCAAGAGCAGAAACTCAACACAACG
>NC_041337.1:35333013-35340513 GCF_004354835.1 Perca flavescens | reverse complement strand
TAAGCCAACGTTACCCTGTGTCTTTAGCTGCAGGCTACCAGCCGGTAAGGCAACGTTACCCTGTGTCTTTAGCTGCAGGCTACTAGCCAGTAAGCCAACGTTACCCTGTGTCTTTAGCTGCAGGCTACTGGCCAGTAAGCCAACGTTACCCTGTGTCTTTTGCTGCATGCTACCAGCCGGTAAGCCAACGTTACCCTGTGTCTTTAGCTGCAGGCTACCAGCCAGTAAGCCAACGTTACCCTGTGTCTTTAGCTGCAGGCTACTAGCCAGTAAACCAACGTTACCCTGTGTCTTTAGCTGCAGGCTACTAGCCAGTAAGCCAACGTTACCCTGTGTCTTTAGCTGCAGGCTACTGGCCAGTAAGCCAACGTTACCCTGTGTCTTTAGATGCATGCTACCAGCCGGTAAGGCAACGTTACCCTGTGTCTTTAGCTGCAGGCTACTAGCCAGTAAGCCAACGTTACCCTGTGTCTTTAGCTGCATGCTATTAGCCGGTAAGCCAACGTTACCCTGTGTCTTTAGCTGCATGCTACCAGCCAGTAAGCCAACGTTACCCTGTGTCTTTAGCTGCAGGCTACTAGCCAGTAAGCCAACGTTACCCTGTGTCTTTAGCTGCAGGCTACTAGCCAGTAAGCCAACGTTACCCTGTGTCTTTAGCTGCAGGCTACTAGCCAGTAAGCCAATGTTACCCTGTGTCTTTAGCTGCAGGCTACTAGCCAGTAAGCCAACGTTACCCTGTGTCTTTAGCTGAATGCTACCAGCCAGTAAGCCAACGTTACCCTGTGTCTTTAGCTGCAGGCTACTAGCCAGTAAGCAAACATTACCCTGTGTCTTTAGCTGCATGGTACCAGCCGGTAAGCCAACGTTACCTTGTGTCTTTAGCTGCATGGTACCAGCCGGTAAGCCAACGTTACCCTGTGTCTTTAGCTGCATGCTACCAGCCGGTAAGCCAACGTAACCCAGTGTCTTTAGCTGCAGGCTACCAGCCAGTAAGCCAACGTTACCCTGTGTCTTTAGCTGCAGGCTACTAGCTAGTAAGCCAACGTAACCCAGTGTCTTTAGCTGCAGGCTACCAGCCAGTAAGCCAACGTTACCCTGTGTCTTTAGCTGCAGGCTACTAGCTAGTAAGCCAACGTAACCCAGTGTCTTTAGCTGCAGGCTACCAGCCAGTAAGCCAACGTTACCCTGTGTCTTTAGCTGCAGGCTACCAGCCAGTAAGCCAACGTTACCCTGTGTCTTTAGCTGCAGGCTACTAGCCAGTAAACCAACGTTACCCTGTGTCTTTAGCTGCAGGCTACTAGCCAGTAAGCCAACGTTAACCTGTGTCTTTAGCTGCAGGCTACTGGCCAGTAAGCCAACGTTACCCTGTGTCTTTAGATGCATGCTACCAGCCGGTAAGGCAACGTTACCCTGTGTCTTTAGCTGCAGGCTACTAGCCAGTAAGCCAACGTTACCCTGTGTCTTTAGCTGCATGCTACCAGCCGGTAAGCCAACGTTACCCTGTGTCTTTAGCTGCATGCTACCAGCCAGTAAGCCAACGTTACCCTGTGTCTTTAGCTGCAGGCTACTAGCCAGTAAGCCAACGTTACCCTGTGTCTTTAGCTGCAGGCTACTAGCCAGTAAGCCAACGTTACCCTGTGTCTTTAGCTGCAGGCTACTAGCCAGTAAGCCAACGTTACCCTGTGTCTTTAGCTGCATGCTACCAGCCAGTAAGCCAACGTTACCCTGTGTCTTTAGCTGCAGGCTACTAGCCAGTAAGCAAACGTTACCCTGTGTCTTTAGCTGCATGGTACCAGCCGGTAAGCCAACGTTACCTTGTGTCTTTAGCTGCATGGTACCAGCCGGTAAGCCAACGTTACACTGTGTCTTTAGCTGCATGCTACCAGCCGGTAAGCCAACGTAACCCAGTGTCTTTAGCTGCAGGCTACTAGCTAGTAAGCCAACGTAACCCAGTGTCTTTAGCTGCAGGCTACTAGCTAGTAAGCCAACGTAACCCAGTGTCTTTAGCTGCAGGCTACCAGCTAGTAAGCCAACGTAACCCTGTGTCTTTAGCTGCAGGTTACTAGCTGGTAAGCTACGCTGTGTCTGTTTTTGTTTTGTGTTTCTTTGACTGTGTGCAAATAGGCAGGGTGCAGAGAGAAAAAGTACTGGGTGAATCGCCAATCCTGCTTCGGATTTCAATAGTCGAAATCGAAAGATCAATCGGCACTTTTCACAATATTCGTTGCCGCGTTGGAGCCCAGCTCAGTGTGTTACCTCCGCCTGCCGATCGGTGAGATAATGAACTGTGTGACCGGTGAGACAAACTAAACAGAAACCGGTCCACAGGACGACTGGAGGTCCGAGTCTCAGATCTTTAGCAGCACACAGGAAGGCTGGAGGGGAAACAACAGAATGTGAAGCCGAATGTGACTGTTGTGATCAAATGTTTTACGATGACGTACACGTGAAGGTTATTTTTCTTCGTCTATATAAATGCGTTGGTTGTCTGATAACTGGTGTGTTGGAGGAGGACGTGATCTGAGAACCCTAGAGACTCACTGATGCTTTTAGCTAAACTGTTAGTGTGTGTGTGTGTGTGTGTGTGTGTGTGTGTGTGTGTGTGTGTGTGTGTGTGTGTGTGTGTGTGTGTGTGTTCCATATATGCAGATTACAGCTCTATAATGTCTTAGTTTGCAGTTAGAACCATCAGATTAACTCCACGGATTAGTTAGTAAATGGCAGCCTCTAGTGTGTGTGTGTGTGTGTGTGTGTGTGTGTGTGTGTGTGTGTGTGTTTCAGGGTCAGGTTTAATAGGGATTAAAGACTGGTGTCCTATTTGGAGGCTTCAGTTTTTTGCACATAAAATCTAAACCTTGAGTTTGATTTAAAGAGTGCAGATAGTAGAAACAGTAGAACCAATAAAAACAGTTGCCCACTTTGTAGGGCTGGGCAATGTATCGATATTCTATCGATATTGTGATATGAATCTACACAAATGTAAAATGTACTTGTGTAGTCTTGGTTCTCCCTGATGCATATTTGCGAGCAATTGCAGAGTCAGGAAACATGTCTGCCACACTAGTACTGAACTCATCACAAAATGAAAAATAAATGTTGTTCTTGGCGACTAACGTGGCCATTTTTACTCTATTCGTACCCTGGACATCTGCGTCGAGGCATAAACCTCCAAGTATATGTGCGCCTGCTCTACCCACTGAGCCAACCCGGCCACTACTTCTGCTTTTGTGACTTCATCGTTCTGTGACACACCTCTCACTCACAGGGCAGTTCCCCTCCGTGCCTCCACAGCATGCTTATGTTTGCTGTAATTATTATGCCTGCTAAAGTCATTCTTTTGCACCGTGCTCTATGCTAAAATCGGTCAACTTTGCATAAACACGGTGTTTGCTGATGTGACTAACTGCTAGAAACGGGAAGGGTCTCGCAACCAAAACGCTGGAATTTGTACACATTTTTTTCTTTTTAATAGCAGTTTCATAAATTTTTCGGTACAGTTGACACTGACTCAAACTGGAGCTTGAACGCACGGCAAGTCAGACGGTGTTGTTAAAGGTCCCATGGCATAAACATTTCACTTTATGAGTTTTTTTTTTAACATTAATATGCGTTCCCCCAGCCTGCCTATGGTCCCCCAGTGGCTAGAAATGGTGATAGGTGTAAACCGAGCCCTGGGTATCCTGCTCTGCCTTTGAGAAAATGAAAGCTCAGATGGACCAATCAGGAATCTCCTCCTTATGAGGTCATAAGGAGAAAGGTTACCTCCCCTTTCTCTGCTTTGCCCGCCCAGAGAATTTGGCCCCCCTTCATGAGAGAGAGAGAGAGAGAGACACATCATGGCTTTCAAACAAGCAAAGTGGCAGTTGGTGAAGACCACACCCCACCCTCCACCTTGCCCCCCCCCCTCCTCCTCAATAACTACAGACACAGAAATGGCACATCCTAAGGAAAGCTCATTGTGGGACTGGCTCTAGTGGCTGTAATTCTGCACCAAGGCTGAATTTTGGGAAAGAGACTTCAGATACAGTATTAGGGGACCACTAAGGTCTATATAAAAGAGACTTCAGATACAGTATTAGGGGACCACTAAGGTCTATATAAAAGAGACTTCAGATACAGTATTAGGGGACCACTAAGGTCTATATAAAAGAGACTTCAGATACAGTATTAGGGGACCACTAAGGTCTATATAAAAGAGACTTCAGATACAGTATTAGGGGACCACTAAGGTCTATATAAAAGAGACTTCAGATACAGTATTAGGGGACCACTAAGGTCTATATAAAAGAGACTTCAGATAAAGTATTAGGGGACCACTAAGGTCTATATAAAAGAGACTTCAGATACAGTATTAGGGGACCACTAAGGTCTATATAAAAGAGACTTCAGATACAGTATTAGGGGACCACTAAGGTCTATATAAAAGAGACTTCAGATACAGTATTAGGGGACCACTAAGGTCTATATAAAAAGACTTCAGATACAGTATTAGGGGACCACTAAGGTCTATATAAAAGAGACTTCAGATACAGTATTAGGGGACCACTAAGGTCTATATAAAAGAGACTTCAGATACAGTATTAGGGGACCACTAAGGCCTATATAAAAGAGACTTCAGATACAGTATTAGGGGACCACTAAGGTCTATATAAAAGAGACTTCAGATACAGTATTAGGGGACCACTAAGGTCTATATAAAAGAGACTTCAGATACAGTATTATTAGGGGACCACTAAGGTCTATATAAAAGAGACTTCAGATACAGTATTAGGGGACCACTAAGGTCTATATAAAAGAGACTTCAGATACAGTATTAGGGGACCACTAAGGTCTATATAAAAGAGACTTCAGATACAGTATTAGGGGACCACTAAGGTCTATATAAAAGAGACTTCAGATACAGTATTAGGGGACCACTAAGGCCTATATAAAAGCATCCAAAGAGCACCATGTCATGGGACCTTTAAGGTTGCCATGTAGTACCATGACACATCTAGCCTGGATGCCAGCCGAACTTAGCCCGGCCCACAACATTTGAGTCTGAAACATAATACTATGAAATCAGGAGATTAGCAGAAAAAATTACCAACAGGGAGCAAGGCAGGAGAAAGGGTTAAAAGTAGGGAGACTCCACGGTAAATTTGGGAGTGTTGGCACACATGCATTTGTCGAAGCATTACTGCCCCCTGTAGGTTAGTGTGGAAACCCACTAAACGTTTCTGACAAAGAGTTTCTCACAAAGCTGCTGAGGGAAGAGACAAATGACATCGTGATGACGTCATGAACCACCCTGCTCACTATCTCTGCAGTGGTTGGCTGACAGGTGAGATAAAATGTGCATGAGGAATAACTTGAGTTAAAAAAATAAAAAATAGGTCAGCACATCTCATGATGACAACTTAAGAAGAACAAATACTCTCATTACACGTATTTAATTGGGCTCACATCACAATAAATCACTAATTAAGTAGGCCTTTAACTCGGGACCTCCGCTTCACGTTATGGAACATGCTGATTGGATTTTGGGTTTCACGCTCCACTGAGACTCTCCGTTGTTGAAGCGTGACCTCCTTCGGAAATATTTTAAAATCTGCGTCACAGATTTTTAACATGAATACTTGTTCAGTATTTAGTATCTCACAAAACAAACCGAAACAAACATCCTGAAATCAGCTTTATATATGTATCTACTGTAGTTTATTTAACGAGTTTTAGTCTCCAATCATAAGATCCACAACTTCTCTGCTTAGTTTGGTTGGTTGAATGGACAGTAACGCGTGTGTGTGTGTGTGTGTGTGTGTGTGTCTGCATCTCTGTGTGCGTGTCTGTGTGTGTGTGCGTCTCTGTGTGCGTGTCTGTGTGTGTGTGTCTCTCTCTCTCTGTGTGCATGTATGTCTTTGTGTGTGTGTGTGTGTGTGTGTGTGAGTGTGTGCGTCTCTGTGCGTGTCTCTGTCTGTGTGTGTGTCTCTGTGTGCCTGTCTGTGTCTGTCTGTGTGTGTTGGTGTGTGTGTGTGTGTGTCTCTCTCTCTCTCTGTGTGCGTGTGTGTGTTTCTGTGTGTGTGTGCGTCTCTGTGTGCGTGTCAGTGTGTGTGTGTGTGTGTGTGTGTGTTTGTGTGTGTGCGTGTCTCTCTCTCTGTGTCTGTGTGTGTGTGTATGTGTGTGTGTGAAAGTGTCTCTGTCTGTGTATGTGTGTGTCTCTGTGTGTGTGTGTGTGTGTGTGTGTATGTTTGTGAAAGAGTCTCTGTCTGTGTCCCTGAGACCCCCTGACCTCCCCACGGGACCACTTCCTCTGACACACACACACACACACACACACACACACACACACACACACTCACACACTGTTGGTGATTACTGCCTATGTGAGGACTGTGACTAATGCAATGAGTTCACTTAATAGTTTCAAACTCCAATAATCAGTATTAACTGTCACACGATTGCACATGCTTAAGGTGCTGCCACACCATATGCACCAATATCTGTGGCATCGCCACACACACTGCAAAGACTACTGTAATGTACGTTCTGCGGCCATAATCAATTCGTCATTCAAAAAATTCCCACAACAAGCAGCATTTGCGAAATGTGAAAATGAACTGCTACCTCCTCTGTCAGCTCTACACTGTAAAATATTACAGACCCATTTAGTTATGTCCACTCATTTCTTAGTTTTAACTGAACGAGCTTATACAAGTTGCCGATTTTGAACTCAACTTTATGAGTTTTTGAAAGTTAAACTTGCATTTATTCGTTGGGTTGACTATTTAAAAAAAAATCTTTGTGTTGATTGAACTTAGGTATGTAAGTTAAGTTATCAACCAATTGCAGTCAGGACTGCAACTGGTTCATTGACTGGCCAATTCCCATGATGCAAGGCGGTAAATAGAGTTTTGTTAAAATTTGCTGAAAAGTTTGCAGTTTGTTCGAAATACAAATGTAACTTTATGAATTCCGTTTATTAAGCGTGTGTTTAGATTGTAATGTTTTGTTGCCTGGTAATTGTCATTGTTGTTCTGGTTTACATTTGTAACCATGAGTTAAGTGATTGTTACGTTTGATAAGAGGTGGAGTATCACGGTGTTAGACATTGAGCAGTAATAGGCTTCCTTTAGCCATAAATCTGCAGCGTGTCACTTCATTAGTGGCCATTTTATGTCAAGTGATACAAGATCAGCAGAGAGGCCCCTATTTCGCACGGGGCCCTGGGGTGGCCCCACCCAAGCACCCATGGTATCTCCACTATAAATGTGGTTATGTTGTTTTAACTTGAAAGTGTGAGTTGAAATAAAGCAGAAAGCTATGTCTGTTATACTAGGCAAGGAAGGTTTCTTGCATTATTAAAGAAAATAAATATTTTGTTTTAACTTAAAGTATGAAGTTAAACCGAGTAATACAAAGTTAAATCAACTAAAAGAACAACTTTAACAAAACTAGAACACTGTAGTTACATCAACCTCATTAACTTTAATTTCTAAGTTGAAACAAAGGCAGTCTTCAAGT
>NC_041337.1:35285513-35328013 GCF_004354835.1 Perca flavescens | reverse complement strand
TCTAACTTCCAGTAGGGGGGAGACTCCTTAAAGCTGTATTCTCTCTAACTTCCAGCAGGGGGGAGACTCCTTAAAGCTGCGTTCGCTCTAACTTCCAGCAGGGGGGAGACTCCTTAAAGCTGCATTCTCTCTAACTTCCAGCAGGGGGGAGACTCCTTAAAGCTGCATTCTCTCTAACTTCCAGCAGGGGGGAGACTCCTGAAAGCTGCATTCTCTCTAACTTCCAGCAGGGGGGAGACTCCTGAAAGCTGCATTCTCTCTAACTTCCAGCAGGGGGGAGACTCCTGAAAGCTGCATTCTCTCTAACTTCCAGCAGGGGGAGACTCCACCGGCTGTTTCTATAGAAGTCTGTAAGAAAATGAGCCTACTTCTCTCTTGATTTATTACCTCAGTAATACCAAGATGGTGACAGCCAAAATGCAAATTCCTGGCTTCAAAACGGCACAGTCTATGACGCAGCCGCACAAATTTGAGTTACACTAATTTTTCCATTTAAACATCTCAAAACATTTAGCATATTCAGCAAAAACAGTATTGGCACATACAAGTGTCCTGTGTGTATTCTTTGAAATCAAACTTTATTGCTTTATTGTGTTTAGACCATAAACAGTATATATATAAACTGGACCAGCAGACCCCGTGTCTCTGGTCTGAGACCAGTGGAGGATATCAGAAGTCTCTTTCCCGGTGCTGGCTGAGTGTTACTGAGCAGCCTCCAACTGAGCTTGAAGACGTAGATGTGACGTCTGAAAGTGTGAAGTCTTCTGGTAGCTGTGAGAGAGAAATCTCAATCATTCCCAATCTCACAGAGACGGAGAGTGTAGGTATATGTAAGGAGATAACATAGACACAGGCTAATTACTGATCACTAACATGCTAGTTAACATTAGTAATTACTGATCACTAACATGCTAGTTAACATTAGTAATTACTGATCACTAACATGCTAGTTAACATTAGTAATTAAACCTAAACAGCTAATGGAAGTCCAAACTGCCTGTGAGCTTCTCCTGTACTATACGGTAATTCCTCTACTGTGGGACAGTAAGTCTCGTGGTTATGACCCAATCGTTAGCCTATTTTTATAAAAGCGTCTGCTACGGAGCCATAACGTGAGCTACGAGGTAATGGAGCCTTTTATACATTGTCGTGTTTCTTTAGAAATAAACAACGGACAAATAGAGTCTTTAAACGCTTCAGATGTAAAGTTATTCTCTGTCAAAGTGACGTCAGAATGAATGGGAGTCAATGGGATGCTAACGGGAGGTGATCTCTTTGTAGCATCAAAATGGCGCCATAGGAGGTTCGAGTTCTGAAGCAAAACTTTACCCCCGTCCCTTGGTTTAAACTGACGGCAGAACCTGTGTTTGTGTTCCTGCAGGGAAGCGTCCTCCTGATGAAGAAGGTTCCTCCTCTTCCTCCTCACATCACAGTTTCCTCTTCAGACACACAGCAGGTTGCCTCAACAGGTTGGTGCAACTCTAATCTCTCTTTCTGCTGATTTACCGAGTTACCACAGCAATCGGTGACCTCAGAGACGGCCGCCACATGGCGGTGGATGATGTCATCAATCCTTAACAAGAACTAATCCGTATGGAGTTGTTGTATAGCGTCTGTATGATGTTATTATAGGCAGATTTGCAGATTTGCAGAATCCATTCAGTGTCCATTTGTACAAGGTGCATTATTAAAAGTATCAATGTTAAAGGGAAACTACCGTTACAAGCTACAATGTAAGTTAATAGGGAAATTGTCCAGCTTGTATTTACCTTCACAAAAGTGCTTGTTTTGCAAGCTTGTTTTTTCTTTCTGTCGACTTGAATGAAGTGTGTTTTACGATGCTTAAATTACTGATTATTTACATGGAGTCTGGTGGGGTTAGCGAACAAAATTTCAGTCACTTAGGAAATAGAAAATAGGTTCCAGGTTACCCTTTAACATCAAAGCTATAGTGCGTAGTTTCTGTCGTTGCTAACTCTTCAGAAGATGTAATTATCTGTTCATTTTTATGCAACAGCGATTCAATTGTATTTATAGTATCAAATCATAACAAGAGTTATCTCGACACACTTTACAGATAGAGTAGGTCTAGACTCGGTCGGTACATCGGGTCACTTTCTTTTGGGGGATTTTAGTCCTTCTGCCGAACCTGAAGGTCTTTCCTTAGCAGTACAATCACAGACTGGAACATTTGGTGGGCGCTTCTTGGGGTTTTCAGAAGTCCTCCACATCTCCAAAGCTTAACGCTGCCGTTTCCTTTCTTAGCTGTGACGTAAAACGCATCACTCGAGCTTGTGCGTGCGAATGTCGTCAGTCTCCACCATTTTGTAACCATATACAGTACAGGCCAAGAGTTTGGACACACCTTCTCATTCAATGTGTTTCCTTTTTATTTTCATGACTATTTACATTGTAGATTCTCACTGAAGGCATCAAAACTATGAATGAACACATATGGAATTATGTACTTAACAAAAAAGTGTGAAATAACTGAAAACATGTCTTATATTTTAGATTCTTCAAAGTAGCCACCCTTTGCTTTTTTTGATAACTCTGCAAACCCTTGGTGTTCTCTCAATGAGCTTCATGAGGTAGTCACCTGAAATGGTTTTACCTTCACAGGTGAGCTTTGTCAGGGTTAATTAGTGGAATTATTTCCCTTATTAATAAAAAAGCAAAGGGTGGCTACTTTGAAGAATCTAAAATATAAGACATGTTTTCAATTATTTCACACTTTTTTGTTAAGTACATAATTCCATATGTGTTCATTCATAGTTTTGATGCCTTCAGTGAGAATCTACAATGTAAATAGTCATGAAAATAAAAAGGAAACACATTGAATGAGAAGGCGTGTCCAAACTTTTGGCCTGTACTGTAGCCATACTAAGAAATCCAGAGAGAGTTGTGTGGAGCCGACCGGCTCAATTAGCTTTGTAGCAACACATTTGTTAATGAATGTCTTGAATGTAACGGACGTTCATTAATATAAGCAAAGCAGTTACATTAATGTACTTTTAATTTAACATGAACACACTACAGCAGTCAACACATTACTGCAGCTCTGCAGTCACAGACTAGAAGTTGATCAGTGTTCAACTGCAGAACTTACTGCCCCAAAACTCATTTGTGTGTGTGTGTGTGTGTGTGTGTGTGTGTCTGTGTCTGTGTCTGTGTCAGTGTGTGTGTGTCTGTGTCTGTTTCTGTCTCTCTCTGTGTGTGTGTGTGTGTGTGTGTGTGTGTGTGTGTGTGTCTGTGTCTGTGTGTGTGTGTGTGTGTGTGTGTGTGTGTGTGTGTGTGTGTGTGTGTGTGTGTCTGTTTCTGTGTCTCTCTCTGTGTGTGTGTGTGTGTGTGTGTGTGTCTGTGTCTCTGTCTGTGTCAGTGTGTGTGTGTGTGTGTGTGTGTGTGTCTGTCTGTGTCAGTGTGTTTGTGTGTGTGTGTGTGTGTGTGTGTGTGTGTGTCTGTGTCTCTGTGTTTGTGTGTCTGTGTCTCTGTGTTTGTGTGTCTGTGTCTCTATGTTTGTGTGTGTCTGTGTCTCTGTGTTTGTGTGTCTGTGTCTCTTTGTGCGAGTCTGTGTGTGTGTGTATGTCTTTGTTTGTGTGTCTGTGTGTGTGTGTGTGTGTGTGTGTGTCTGTGTGTGTCTTTGTTTGTACCTCTGTGGCTCAGTATCACTGTGTCTCTGTGAATGTGTGTGTGTCTGTATGCGTGTCGGTGTGCTTGTGTGTCTGTGTCTCTGTGTGCGTTTGTGTGTGTGTGTCGGTGTGTCTCTCTCTGTCTCTGTCTCTGTGTGTGTGTGTGTCTCTCTCTGTCTCTGTCTCTGTGTGTGTCGGTGTGTCTCTCTCTGTCTCTGTGTGTGCGTGTGTGTGTGTGTGTCTCTCTCTGTCTCTGTCTCTGTGTGTGTGTGTGTGTGTGTGTCTCTCTCTCTGTCTCTGTTTGTCTGTGTGTGTGTGTGTAAGTGTGTCTGTGTCTCAGTCTTACTGTGTCTCTGTGTGTGTGTCTGTATGCGTGTTAGTTTGCTTGTGTGTCTGTGTGTGTGTGTGTGTGTGCATGTGTGCGCGTGTGTGTGTGAGACAGAGCAGTCATTGTTATCAGTCCTCTCTCTCAGTTCGTTATGAACTCTTCAGCCTGATTACTTGTCATTTAGAAACCAAATCATCTACTGTAAGTACTGAACTGAAAACTTCCAGATCCCAGACTGTTGTTTGCCCTTTGCTCAGGGTTACGAGTTCTTAAACTTAATGTCGAAATTAAAATAACAAATTTTACAGAAGCAGTTTTTACTCAACTTGTTCCTGCGAGTCTTTGTTTAACGTCTTACCTTGTTGCGAGGGCGGCTGTGGTTCAGGTGTTCGATCATCATCTATTATCATCATCTATTATGATGATCGAACTATGTCTTTGCTATTTTAAGATCGTCCAGCGCCCGCGTCGTTTGAATAACAAATGCACCTGTGCCCATCTGTAGCCCATGGGCGTGCTGGTCTTACAGGGAGGTGTGTTCAGGTGCATTCTGGGCGTGCTGGTCTTACAGGGAGGTGTGTTCAGGTGCATTCTGGGCGTGCTGGTCTTACAGGGAGGTGTGTCGAGGTGCATTCTGGGTGTGCTGGTCTTACAGGGAGGTGTGTTCAGGTGCATTCTGGGCGTGCTGGTCTTACAGGGAGGTGTGTTCAGGTGCATTCTGGGCGTGCTGGTCTTACAGGGAGGTGTGTCGAGGTGCATTCTGGGTGTGCTGGTCTTACAGGGAGGTGTGTCGAGGTGCATTCTGGGCGTGCTGGTCTTACAGGGAGGTGTGTTCAGGTGCATTCTGGGCGTGCTGGTCTTACAGGGAGGTGTGTTCAGGTGCATTCTGGGCGTGCTGCTCTTACAGGGAGGTGTGTTCAGGTGCATTCTGGGCGTGCTGGTCTTACAGGGAGGTGTGTCGAGGTGCATTCTGGGTGTACTGGTCTTACAGGGAGGTGTGTTCAGGTGCATTCTGGGCGTGCTGGTCTTACAGGGAGGTGTGTTCAGGTGCATTCTGGGCGTGCTGGTCTTACAGGGAGGTGTGTTCAGGTGCATTCTGGATGTATTGCTATCTTGAGGCAGCGGGAACTGATGGCGCCATTGACCAACAAAAACCTGGTCTGAAGTCAATAACGCAGCATTTCATTGTTATTTTAACAGAATTAGTAAAATACAAACACACACGCACAAGATTACAAATAAAAATATTAGGGTGTAAATCCTCCATCATAACAGCAATGCTCCAAGGTCCAAACGCACCTGGCTTTTAAAGGGAATGGGAGATGATCTCTGATTGGTTGATTGCATGGTACGCCCAAAACACACCTCTGATTAATGAAGACGTTCTTTTTGTCTTGTAATCGCGACTAGTAGCTCGAGTGTGACGTCACATCCGTGTCAAAAACGAATAACCGCGGGGTTGTTGCGTTCTTTTTGTCACACGATACTACGAGTCAGAGAAAAGATGGATCTTTGTAACATCTTTAGTAACATTTAGGATTCTATTCACCCGGTTATTGACATATTACACAAATATATTTCACAGTTTGATACATGAAAATTAGGTTTTGATTAACGTTAACGTTAGGCTACTGCTCTGCTTTCTGCTCCAGACTCGGCTTAAAACCGTTGTTGTCATAGCAACCGAGCGTCTCTAGCCAATTTCAGCTGCACAAGCTACAAAATAACTAATCAGGTGGTATTTAACTCCTAATAAGACTGTAGAGACATGTCTATAGGTAGCAGTATACAGCACTATGTTTAACTCCTAATAAGACTGTAGAGACATGTCTATAGGTAGCAGTATACAGCACTATGTTTAACTCCTAATAAGACTGTAGAGACATGTCTATAGGTAGCAGTATACAGCACTATGTTTAACTCCTAATAAGACTGTAGAGACATGTCTATAGGTAGCAGTATACAGCACTATGTGTACCACTTCTTCATTTGGTTACAACAACGACAAAAGTGATAAAATTGTAGAAAACCACAATGTTATCTACGAGTGATGCACGACGTAGCCATCTTTGAAAGTGAACTCGGGGTCCTCTGAGTTATATACGACCTCGGGGGGCTCTTTTTGCAACTTCGGGTTCGTAACTCCGCAAAACAACTCGTAGATCGACTTTGGTGGACAAAAAGAACGCACCATAAGTGCAACCCTTTAGGACCGGCACACAGACCCTTTTTACTGCCGTCAAACTAGCAAAAGTGGATTTGGACACGCCCTAAACACACCTGCACCATATAAATAATTTCAAACGAAAATTCTCAGTAGTGATTTAAATCCAGTTTATATAAACTGGAAACGAATCACTACAGAGAATTTTATTTTGAAATTATTTATGCTTTGAATCTGTGAATCTGGATTTTTCTCTTCACATTTACAGAAGTGCTTTTTTTCATAATATATATATATATATATATATATATATATATATATATATATATATATATATATATATTATATTATTTATATATATATATATATATTTTTTTTATCATATAAATAAAGTTCCGTTAGATTTAGTTTGTTCAACATGCCGTCTCTCCATCTCACACATTTCCTCCCAATTACTGTGTGTCACCTTTCACCTCCTCCCCTCCCCCTCCATTCATTACTCCGCCTGGTTGGTTCGTCTCTCGACAAGCTGCTTTTCACGCTCTCTAACCCTCCCCCCCTCCCTCCCCTCCCCCCCTCCTCCCCCTCCCTCCCCCTTTTAAAGCCTCTTCACTCGTCCTTCATCTTTTGTTTCTGCTGGAAAGCCGCATATTATACCTGATAAACAACGCCACACCCCAGAAATACATCAACACGTTCTGTTATATGAAATTATATACTGTTTATGTGTATATATATATATATATATATATATATATATATATATATATATATTTTAGGATGAGTGTTGGATTGACACAGTTTGGAGTTTTTTAAGGGTTAAAATTAACTTAAAAATGTATTAAATATATTTCAAGCCATTCTTTAGTTTTCACCATTTGTAAACGTCACTTTAAATTTGAATGAAGGCTTTTTTATTTAATTTGACGCAAGACAAGACATCAACGGAGCAACAAAAACCAAACGTACAAAAACAGAGATGTTAATTGCCTCGTGTGTGCGTTTCTTTCATTCAAATTAAAGATTTTTTTAAAATGTATTTACATTTTATTAAAAAAAAATTTTAAGATTGTTTTTTTTAGCATTTTCAGCCTTTATTTTGACAGGACAGCAGAATACATGAAAGTGGAAAGAGAGGGGGGAATGACATGCAGCCGCTGGGCCCGCTGCGTCGAGGCGTAAACCTCTATATATATATATATATATATATATATATCTATATGCATGGGCGCACGCTCTGCCAACTGAGCTATCTGGGCGCCCTTTATTTATGTTTTTAAAGTTCTCTTCACCCCTTAAATCTCTGTGCAGGAAACCCTTGAACATCCTTCAATGAAGTGCAGTTCATAGATGAATGTGTTTTCGAATACTTATAGTAGAATACTTTATCACAGCACCGTTTAGAAGACCAGACGTGCAGCAATGACAACACTAGGGCTGTGCTCGATTGAAGAAATTCTTAGTCGACTAACACTCATTCAATCGTATTGATTAATCGATTAGTTGATTTGATCGACAGATCTGTAAATCTGAGTTTCTCCGCAAAGAGTCATGCTAAAAGCACCACTTTAATTCTTGTTTTTACCAGAGATGTGCTCGTATGTTTCTTGGAAATAAGTCATTCAGCATGAAGAAAAGCATCAAACATGACTAATGGACTAAAGAGATCTAAGTTGACTAAGACAAAAACGACCGATTAGTCGACTAATCGACTAAGAGGGAGCAGACCTAGACAACAGGCACCCCAGTCTCACGGCAGTTCCTGATACGGTCACGTTATTGAATCTATTGATTCGTGGACAGGACACGATAATGTTGTTATTTTCGTGTGGTGAGTAGGGCTGCCACCTCTTAGTCGATTAGTTGACTAATCGGTCGTTTTGGTCTTAGTCAACTAAGATTTCTTTAGTCGATTAGTCATTTTTTATGCTTATTCATGCTTAATTATTTATTTCAGGAAACTTCTGAGCACATTTATGGTAAACACAAGATTTAAAGTGGTGCTTTTGCAGGATTAATTGTGGAGAAACTCAGTTTTACAGATGGTTAATTAACTACATTTATATTGTGCTTTTCTAGTCTTAACCACCTCTCAAAGAGCACAGCTCTGTCAATTAAATCAACTAATCGATTAGTCGACAAAACCCTATAATATAATATAATAAGTGTTAGTCGACTAAGAATTTCTTTTTCCCAGAGGGCCACACTGGAAAAAGAGAAACACACCGAGGGCCAGACACGGAGAGTTTATTGACGTGCTTTTTGTTACTGCATGTCACTTTTTAAAAAACAAGCTTTACATGTGCTATCTGTTGCCCTGATTGGTTGTAGGTCTATCTGTTGCTCTGATTGGTTCTAGGTCTATCTGTTGCTCTGATTGGTTGTAGGTCTATCTGTTGCTCTGATTGGTTGTAGGTCTATCTGTTGCTCTGATTGGTTGTAGGTCTATCTGTTGCTCTGATTGGTTGTAGGTCTATCTGTTGCTCTGATTGGTTGTAGGTCTATCTGTTGCTCTGATTGGTTGTAGGTCTATCTGTTGCTCTGATTGGTTGTAGGTCTATTTCTTGCTCTGATGGTTTTCAATTGAGTGCAGAGGCATTTTCTCTCCTGGTCCCCATAATCACAGCCCAATGGAGCAGCATCAGACTCATATTCTGACTAGAATCTGAGTATGACCACATCAGGCTACAATACTCCTGACTGTATTAGTGTATTATTTTGTATTTATTTTGTGATGGACAGAACAGTCCCAACAGTTATAATCCAGAGCAGAGCTTCTATCTGTCGTCATAATGTTCCCACCATGCAGGGGCCTTCCCTGAATCACTGGGGATTTTAAGAAGCTCTCCTTTTTCAAAGTTTGTGCTTCATTTTAATCCGTTGCTGACCGATTGCTCTCCAGGCTAATGCAACGCTTTGCCGGCCCTGTCCACAGATATTACGTAAGAGATAATGTGGAGCGAACGGGCGCTTCATTATTGTTAGTTCAACCCCCGCCAGAGTCCCGCGCCGCCCTGAGAACAGTTCATAATGAACTGAGAGAGAGAGAGAGGACTGATAACAATGACTGCTCTGTCTCACACACACACACATATGCACACATGCACACTCACACGCATACACACACACACACACACACACACACACACACACACACACACACACACACACACACACACACACACACACACACACACACACACACACACACACGCACAGCCAGTCAATCAAACAAACGCAAAGAGAAAACACACACGTGCACATGTACACACGCATACACACATAGACACACACACTTACACACGCACGCACACACACACTCCCACACATGCACGCATGCACAGTCAGTCAATCAAACGCAAAGAGAAAACACACACACGCATACACAAGCACGCACACACACACACACACACACACGCATGCATGCACGCACACGCACAGTCAGTCAATCAAACAAACACAAAGAGAAAGCACACACATGCGCACACACACACACACACACGCATGCATACGCACGCACACACACACACACACACGCATACACACATATACACACACACACTCACATGCATGCACGCAGACGCACAGTCAGTCAATCAAACAATCACAAAGACAAAACACACACACAGCCTGAGGTGTGACAATGTCTGTCTGTGTGTCTGTGTGTGTGTGCGTTTGTGGGTTAGGGTGTGTGTGCGTGTGTGTGTGTGATTAATATTGCATGAGGCTCCTGATGAGAGGTGCATGGACAAACACTCCCAGCTGAGCTTCTCACACACACACACACACACACACACACACACACACACACACACACACACACACACACACACACTGAATGAACGAATACATGAATGTATTGTCGCATGAGGTCACACACCCGTGTTTTACCAGCAGTGTGTTGTGTCACAGATAAGATGATGCTGATAACACACATCACACACATCACACTAAACTGTCTGCGGTAACCATGACAACCTGAACAGTTTATGACTCTCACCTGCTGTGACCTGTCATCTGCGAACCAATCAGACGACAGGAAACAAAAGAGAAAGTTGGCCTCACCTGAGCGGAGTCGCTGCCGAGATTGTTTTCACTTTTTAGGCTTCGACTTAATGCGGAAACTCTTGTGTTTCTGGGTTGTTTTTTTATTTTTTAATTCATTTTGCGTTTTATACATTTTTTTTTTTCATGTTCATATTTAGCAGCTGCTTCCCATAATGCAGTGGGGCACGCAGTGGGATTATTGAACCACCCACAGCTGCAGCTGATGGAGCAGAATCAAAGAGACGGATGAGCTTTGGGATTATAAAGCTCCGTAAAGACTTCTCCATCCAGGATCTCGCCAGACTCTGAGCGCGTTTCATCCTGTTTTTGGCCTCTTCTTGGCACAAATGTTACTGTATACGAACCAGCCCCCCAGGACATGTGCTGGGCTTTAAAGCAAGTTAAACATAGCGGTCAAACAGTGGAATTACAACCTCCGTGTACGTCACGGGATGTCCTCTGGCCCAAAAAGACCTGAAGCGCCTGGTGCAGGTGCGTTTATGGCGTGTCCAAATCCACTTTTTGCTAGTTTGACGGCAGTAAAAAGGTGTCAGTGTGCCGGGCGCCTGGTCCTAAAGGGTTGTTCTTAGTGTCTTCATTAATCAGAGGTGTGTTTTGGGCGTAACATGCACTCAACCAATCAGAGATCATCTCCCATTCATCAACCAATCAGAGATCATCTACCATTCCCTTTAAAAACCAGGAGCGTTTGGACCTTGGAGCATTGCTGTTATGATGGAGGATTTGCACTGTAATATTTGTAATCTTGTGTGTGTGTGTGTGTGTGTGTGTGTGTGTGTGTGTGTGTGTGTGTGTGTGTGTGTGTGTGTGTGTGTGTGTGTGTGTGTGTAACAAGCATAGTGTGCGTGTGCGCTGTGCACGAGCCTAGTAGCATTTTACTAATGCTCTGTTAAAATAACAATGAAATGCTGCGTTATTGACTTTAGACCAGGTTTTTGTTGGTCAATGGAGCCATCACTTCCTGCTGCCTCAAGATAGCGATACTCCCAGAATGCACCTGAACACACCTCCCTGTAAGACCAGCACGCCCAGAAGTCCCCCCCTCTCGTTCCCCCTGCTCTGGTGTTTCCGAGTCCCTAAACCGGAGACATTTGGAAACACTTCTGACCCGTTCTGGTTGGTAATCTGCGGGGTTGTGTTGCCGTCTCAACGGCTGCTAACGGAGACCTTTGGCGACATGCTTTTTAATTAAAACATGGTAAATTAAATCTAGCGAATAGAGAGCAGAAGTCCCGCCCTTCTACTTCCGGTCCATGGGACCTTAATTTGGAAAAAAATATGAACTTCAATGGAGAGATAATAATTATTTTTTGATCCAGTTTGAATTGAGCCATGGATTACAAATATGATGTTCGTCAATTTAAAACATTATTTTTCAACCGAAGAAAATCTCAGTTTATTGTTAAACTGTTGAAGTATAAGACTGTGAAAATATGTAATTAGAAAGACTACAAACTTCATGGACAGACGTCTCGCTGAAGCTACGATTCGACTCGTCAAGTCGTCTGAACTCAGAGGACCCCGAGTTCACTTTCAAAGATGGCTGCGTCGTGCATCACACGTAGTAAACATTGTGGTTTTCTACAATTTTAAGCACTTTTGTCGTTGTTGTAACCAAATGTAGAAGTGGTACACATAGTGCTGTATACTACTACCTATAGACATGTCTCTACAGTCTTATTAGGAGTTAAACATAGTGCTGTATACTGCTACCTATAGACATGTCTCTACAGTCTTATTAGGAGTTAAACATAGTGCTGTATACTGCTACCTATAGGCATGTCTCTACAGTCTTATTAGGAGTTAAATACCACCTGATTAGTTATTTTGGAGCTTGTGCAGCTGAAATTGGCTAGAGATGCTCGGTTGCTATATGACAACAGCGGCTTTAAGCCGAGTCTGGAGCAGAAAGCAGAGCAGTAGCCTAACGTTAACGTTAATCAAAACCTAATTTTCATGTATCAAACTGTGAAATATATTAGTGTAATATGTCAATAACTGGGTGAATAGAATCCTAAATGTTACTAAAAATGTTAAAAAAAATCCATCTTTTCTCCGACTCGTAGTATCGTGTGACAAAAAGAACGCAACAACCCCGCGGGTTATTCGTTTTTCGACACGGATGTGACGTCACACTCGAGCTACTAGTCGCGATTACAAGACAAGAAGAGTGGCTTTTACCAGATCGTCCACACGCTGCGAAGCAAAAGTAAGGTGTGGTTTATTGGCATTTCTTTAAACCAATCGCAATCGTCGACGGAGCCACGGCGCCTCTGCTAAATAGCCTCTGGAAGGAACTTGTTTTGGTGGAACGTGTGTACGTTCAGAAGTAGTTTGTAGTCGTGCAACAGAAGACTCAGATTGGATCTCATTCTGTGGGAAACACTTCCAGGTTTCAGGTTTGTAGCATTTTATTTCATTTAGACAGTCAGAGGGACGAGATGTCCTTCAGATGGAGACATCAAACACTGATTTACTACCTCTCTCCCCCCACTCACCCTCTCTCTCTCCCTCTCTCTCTCTCTTCTCTCCCTTCTCTCTTTCTCTCCCTCTCACTTTCCCTCTCTCTCTCTTCCTCTCTCTTTGTCTATCTATCTATCTCTCTCTCTCACTCCCTCTCTCTCTCTTTCTCTCTCTATCTCTCTCTCCCTCTCTCTCCCTATCCTCTCTCTCTCCCTTACTCTCTCTCTCTTCCTCTCTCTCTGTCTGTCTATCTCTCTCTCCCTCTCTCTTCCTCTCTCTCTCTCTGTCTCTCTCTGTCTCTCTCTCTCCCTATCTTCTCTCTCTCTCTCTCCCTATCCTCTCTCTCTCTCCCTGTCTCTCTCTCACTCTCTCCCTATCCTCTCTCTCCCTCCCTCTCACTCTCTCCCTATCCTCTCTCTCTCCCTCTCTCTCCTGTCTCTAACTTCAAACCTCAAACCAATGATTTAATATTAATGACTCTGGCCACGCCCACATCTGTGTGCAGCGAAGCCCCGCCCCCCATATTCCCCCTGGGACTCTCTCTCTCTCTCTCTGTCCATGTGTCTGAATGTCTCTCGCCCTCTCTCTGTCAGAACAATGTGTCGTTCACAATAATGGGATTACAGCCATCCAGCCGGCTGCTCGCTCTCTCTCCCGCTCTCTCTCTCCTGTCATCTCTCTCTCTCTCCATCTGTCTGTTGTAGTCGATCATCCCCTCTCTCTCTCTCTCTCTCGCCCGGGTGTGCAGGTTCTTTCAGTTCTTGACGTCTGTTTTTGGGGGAATGAAAGAAAGACGGACTGTTTCCTGAATGAAGTAAGTCTCTCCCTCTCTCTCTCTCTCTTTCTCTGTGATGAGGCTTTGATTGACAGCTGACTCTCGTTAATTGTGCTGTGATTTAATTAGTGGAGCAGTAATCAGATCGGTGGTAGAGACACATAGACTCTCTCTCTCTCTCTCTCTGTGAATAAGTTCCCTCACACAGAAAACGTCTCGCTGCTGCTTTTCACTCTGAAAATATCAAACGCGTTTTGATGTTTATGATTTCGTCCAGATTTCCTTCAGGGATTCTGCGACGGACCTCTTTCTTCTAAGTCTTTAACAGCGTGTTTGATAATACCAGCGATGTGCTCAGTGTGGTCAGGGTGATATGAGATGCATCGTATAGAAAAGAAACGCCACAAGCCTAAAATGTCTCCTGATGAATTTAGATTTACAGTGAATCTGTGGAAGAATAGAATCTCTGAATTGCAGTAACGCGTTTCATATTATCAGTCACTTGTCCAGTTTGTCTGATTGTTTGTGGAAAACATTTCACTTCAGCTTGTAGTCATGTATTTATAACATTAGATGTGCATGTATCTTGAGCTGGAGTAAAAGTTTTACACAAAGGGTTTGCAGCAAAATGTACTGCAAGTATATGAAAAAGTAAAAGAGTCATTGGTACTATAGAGGATGGATATTTAGAAATGATGTTCGAGTTTGGGTCGGGCTCGGTCACATCAGCGCGATACGGCATTGAACATTTTAAATTTAAAGGTCCCATGACATAGTGCTCTTTGGATGCTTTTAGCATCTCTTATAGACCTTAGTGGTCCCCTAATACTGTATCTGAAGTCTCTTTTATATAGACCTTAGTGGTCCCCTAATACTGTATCTGAAGTCTCTTTTATATAGACCTTAGTGGTCCCCTAATACTGTATCTGAAGTCTCTTTTATATAGACCTTAGTGGTCCCCTAATACTGTATCTGAAGTCTCTTTTATATAGACCTTAGTGGTCCCCTAATACTGTATCTGAAGTCTCTTTTATATAGACCTTAGTGGTCTTGACCAACTACCACTTTGCTTGTTTGAAAGCCATGATGTCTCTCTGTCTCTCATGGGTGGGCCAAATTCTCTGGGTGGGCAAAGCAGAGAAAGAGGAGGTAACCTTGCTCCTTATGACCTCATAAGGAGAAGATTCCTGATTGGCCCATCTGAGCTTTCATTTTCTCAAAGGCAGAGCAGGATACCCAGGGCTCCGTTTACACCTATCATCATTTCTAGCCACTGGGGGACCATAGGCAGGCTGGGGAAACTCACATTAATGTTAAAAAAAACCTCCATAAAGTCAAATTTTCATGCCATGGGACCTTTAAAACAGCTTATTACGTAGGTGTGTGCCTGTGTTAACGTGCGCTGATGATCTCATCTGTTGACATTTCCGAATGCCTTCCTACAGTTGCTTAATAAAAGCTTTCCACACAAACAAACAAACAAACGTGTCTCGGATATCACTGGCTCCTAAAACACAGCGCTTTCAAACCTGGGATCTCTGTAATGTCCGCTGAAACGAAGGTCAGTACTCGGTGCTCCGTACCCGGCTCAGAGTCACCTTTTGTCGGCTAAACTCAACCAAAAGTTCGTTGTTTCGTAGGATATATCGTACGGATTGGCATAGGTGCTGGAAGTGGGGGTGCTGCAGCACCACCTAATGGCGAAGCTGAAAAACTGCGAGGACAATAAAATGATAGCTTAGAAATTTCTCTGGTTGTTGTTTCTTTTCCACAACATTTTGTATGTGATGTTTTGGGGTGTGTGGGATGAAGAGAATTTGAGAATTTGAGTAATTTTAAAATCATTTAATTTATCTTCAGTGTGTACTGGCCAAACAGATTCGTCTTGACGCGATTGCAATTCAGCCTACCCATAGCATGCACACACACTAACAGCCACACACGACGACGAATGAGTTTCTACTATACAGTACAGGCCAAAAGTTTGGACACACCTTCTCATTCAATGCGTTTCCTTTTTATTTTCATGACTATTTACATTGTAGATTCTCACTGAAGGCATCAAAACTATGAATGAACACATGTGGAATTATGTACTTAACAAAAAAGTGTGAAATAACTGAAAACATGTCTTATATTTTAGATTCTTCAAAGTAGCCACCCTTTGCTTTTTTTATTAATAAGGGAAATAATTCCACTAATGAACCCTGACAAAGCACACCTGTGAAGGTCAAACCATTTCAGGTGACTACCTCATGAAGCTCATTGAGAGAACACCAAGGGTTTGCAGAGTTATCAAAAAAAGCAAAGGTTGGCTACTTTGAGGAATCTAAAATATAAGACATTCAATTCAATTCAATTTTATTTATAGTATCAAATCATAACAAGAGTTATCTCGAGACACTTTACAGATAGAGTAGGTCTAGACCACACTCTATAATTTACAAAGCCCCAACAATTCCAACAATTAAGAGCAAGCAGTGCGAAAGTGGCGAGGAAAAACTCCCTCTTGGGAAGAAACCTGGGACAGACCCAGGCTCTTGGTAGGTGATGTCTGACTCTACGTGGAACGTGGAACCCCCACGTTATTTGACAGAAATTATGCATTTACAAAAGTGTCTATTATGCTTGACTAAGTAACAATAATAAAACTGGTTAAACTATATAGAGTAAATTTTTTAAATATTACCGTTAGCGTCACCGGGAGAGTCCGGCACTGCCTGCACCCAGTTGTCTCGCATCGCCAGACCGGCATTACCAGGGTCTGGCTAGTCCACAAAGCATTCTGGGACGGGGGAAAACATGCTCTGGGTTTATTGGCATTTCTTTAAACCAATCACAATCATCTTGGGGCGGGGCTAAGCGCCGGACGGAGCCACGGTGCCTCTGCTGAATAGCCTCAGGAAGGAACTGGTTTTGGTGGAATATGTTCAAAAGTTGCGACAGAAACCTCCGATTGGACAGATAGTTCTTGTATTGTTAAATGTGTCTAAACTCTGTTTTATAGTGATTTTTACATTCATTTAAATTCATATTTTATTTCATGTACGGGATGTATTTATTGTATGTATTTTAATAGTTACAAATATTATATTAATACTCTGTAATTTTTGTTTTAATTTTAAAAGCCTAACCAGGGACAGTGGTTGCAAATTAGTCATGGCTATAAACCTGTATGCATGGCATCTACTTTGTATTCTTTATAAAGCAATGTTCTATGCATTTTTCCCTGCCAAATAAACATTAAAAAAATTTAAAAAATAGTCTAGCTAGCTGTCTGGATTTACCCTGCAGAGATCTGAGGACCAGTTAACCAAACTTGGACCTGCTGATACTCTCCTACAGTGGCGTAGCCCTGGGGGGGAGCCCACGAGACACAGAGACTGGAAGTTACTCTGAGTTGGGGGGTCTCCGTTCTAAACCGTCTCTGGTTTAGGCACCAAAACTACTTTCCTGGGTGACGCAGAACATGACGTAGCTCCTTTTGTCCACCGGCGATGTGTTTTTCGAATTTTGCGCGATATTGGCCGATGTTTAACGCCTCGTGACTAAACTACGACGCGAAAAACGGCACGCGTAAAAGCGTCATTTTTTTTAAAAACGCCTCGGGTTCGTTTTTTTTGTTCGACGCGATGTCTGGAGCTTCTGAAGTTACAGTAAAACGGAGAGAGAGAGAGAGAGGGAGAGAGAGAGGGTGAGTGGGGGGAGAGAGGTAGTAAATCAGTGTTTGATGTCTCCATCTGAAGGACATCTCGTCCCTCTGACTGTCTAAATGAAATAAAATGCTACAAACCTGAAACCTGGAAGTGTTTCCCACAGAATGAGATCCAATCTGAGTCTTCTGTTGCACGACTACAAACTACTTCTGAACGTACACACGTTCCACCAAAACAAGTTCCTTCCAGAGGCTATTTAGCAGAGGCGCCGTGGCTCCGTCGACGATTGCGATTGGTTTAAAGAAATGCCAATAAACCACACCTTACTTTTGCTTCGCAGCGTGTGGACGATCTGGCAAAAGCCAGACTAAAGGCCTGTTCACACGGGGACAATTTCGAGCGGTTCGTTTTTTTTTTTCGTTTTGGCCGCGCGCGCCAAAAACTATCCGACCAATGAGATTGCCGCTTTTGCTCACGCGTCTGGAGCTTAGGAAGTTACAGTAAAACACAGCTTGGGGGCGCTCAAACACACACACATACGTAACGGAGAAGAAGATATACGCCAAGTAGCGTCTGTACACTGCCGAAAATACGAGGAAGATGCAAGGCGAGATGAGCGTAGAGCTGCTGGTCTCGTCGGTGTCGGTGTCGGCAGCATGGTGGCCCAATGGTTAGCACTGTGGCCTCACAGCAAGAAGGTTCTGTGTTCGAATCCAGGTCGTTCCGGGGCCTTTCTGTGTGGAGTTTGCATGTTCTCACCATGTTTGTGTGGGTTTCCTCTGGGTGCTCCGGTTTCCCCCACTATCAAAAACATGTACTAGGTTCTCCAGGCAGTGCCCTTGATCAAGGCACTGGCTCAGATCTGGAGTTGGTCCCCGGGCGCTGTCATTGGCTGCCCACTGCTCCCTTGAGGGATGGGTTAAATGCAGAGAATGAGTTTCGCTACATGTACGTGTATGTGACAAATAAAGTACCTTTGACCTTTGATAAAGCTCTTTACCAGAAACGCGACAGCGACTACAAAAATCTTGACAAAACAGAAGTGCTATGGATTGGTATTGCAGAGCAAATGGGCCTTGATGGCATAGCCAGTATATATAAACTGGACCAGCAGACCCCGTGTCTCTGGTCTGAGACCAGTGGAGGATATCAGAAGTCTCTTTCCCGGTGCTGGCTGAGTGTTACTGAGCAGCCTCCAACTGAGCTTGAAGACGTAGATGTGACGTGAGCAACGTGTCTGAAAGTGTGAAGTCTTCTGGTAGCTGTGCCGAGAGAAATCTCAATCATTCCCAATCTTACAGAGACGGAGAGTGTAGGTATATGTAAGGAGATAACATAGACACAGGCTAATTACTGATCACTAATATGCTAGTTAACATTAGTCATTAAACTCAAACAGCTCCAAGTCCAAACTGCCTACCAGCTTCTCCTGTACTACACGGTAATTAGCCTATTTTTATAAAAACTTCTGCTAGTTTCGGTGAACTATTTTAGTCCAATATGAGATCGGATTCTGAACGAGACGCCATTTATGCCCGGTTGTAAAATTCTGGAGAAACCAGACCCCACGTGACTCGTTCGTCCAATCAGCTGCCGGTTTTCATTTTTTGGGGCGACAACACGGATTAGCGCCGCCTGCTGCTATGGAGACGTATTACGTCTCGTCTCTTCGGTGAGTTCTGAGGAACTTTTCGGACCGACTCGGGGAGACTGATCAGTCCGACTGGCTTGTGTGTCTGCAGCTTATGGATCATCTGAACTCTAGTTCACCTGGAAGCGAACAGAGACCTCCCATTTTCAAGCAGACCAGCGTTCGGTTGTTCGGTCCGCACCAGAGTTCAAATGAGCTTTTCTACTGCTGCTGCTGCTTAGGTGTGAAAGCGCCCTAAGTGCAGTCCATTCACCAGCTATTTTCCATGTTAAAGGGTTTTCTGTGGATGTTTTTTCTCATCTGAACTGACAGGTGTTGTGTATGTAGGATTGCAAAGGCCTTTGAATTGAATTTGTGATTTTAAGGCAAAGAACCCGAGACCCTTTGGTGTTAGTTATTGATTAAAGTCTCCTTTAGCGTCATGTCTAAATGTGCTGGGGTCGGGACTATCGGTGTCACTTTGGACGCAGTTATGTTAAGGGAAAGATGGTAGGTGGGCTTGTAAGTAAAAAGTACATTTACATGACACGTGGGACAAGAACCGAGAGTTCTCCTCCTCCCTTCTAAACCGTCTCTGGTTTAGGCACCAAAACTACTTAGTTAAGATTAGAGATGGGCAATATATCAATATTATATTGATATTTTATCGATATTGTGATATGAGACTAGATATCGTCTTAGATTTTGGATATCGTAATATGACATAAGTGTCTTTTCCTGGTTTTAAAGGCTGCATTACAGTAAAGTTATGCCTTTTTCTAAACTTACCAGACTGTTCTAGCTGTTCTATTTGCTGTGCTATTCTACCTTTACCCACTTAGTCGTTATAGCCACATTACTGATGATTATTTATCAAAAATCTCATTGTGTAAATATTTTGTGAAAGCACCAATAATCAACACTACAATATCGTTGCGGTATCGACATCGAGGTATTTAGTCAAAAATATTGTGATATTTGATTTTCTCCGTATCGCCCGGCCTTAGTTAAGATCAGAAAAAGATGGTGGTTAGGGTTAAAAATCAAACGTTACTTCACTTGTGGTTACTGGGTGACGTAGCTCCTTTTATCCACCAGCGATGTGTTGTCAGAACAGCTTATGGATCTGAACTCTAGTTCACCTGGAAGCGAACAGAGACCTCCCATTTTCAAGCAGACCAGCGTTCGGTTGTTTGGTTCGCACCAGAGTTCAAATGAGCTTTTCTACTGCTGCTGCTGCTTAGGTGTGAAAGCGCCCTAAGTGCAGTCCATTTAACAGCTTTACAATGAAGTCTTTAAATGTGTTAAATGGGGCGCCCAGATAGCTCAGTTGGTAGAGCGCGCGCCCATATATAGAGGTTTACTCCTTGACGCATCGTGTGCTGGTTTGACTCCGACCTGTGGCCTTTTGCTGCATGTCATTTCCCCCCCCTCTCTCTCTCTCTCTCCCCTTTCATGCCTTCAGCTGTCCTGTCAAATAAAGGCCTAAAAATTTCCCCCCAAAAAAAGATTTTAAACTCTGTGGCAAGCAAATATTTGTTGTTAAGATGACCGTAATTCAAAAAAAAAAAAACTACACCCGAAACACGTGATGTTTTAAATCTACAGAAAGTTTTGACCAATACAGCAGATTGACTTATTAATAATAATAATGATAATATTGACATTAATACAGACATTTGCATGCAGAAAAGGCACAAATTGTTGCAGAAAAATTCACCAAAATGGAGGAAATTAAGTGTTTGATGCTCAAAATTTCCTAGGGGATGACCCAGACACCCCCGGATTATGATGTGTCTAGATAGATAGATAGATAGATAGATAGATAGATAGATAGATAGGTGGACATCTCCCGATATTGAACCCAAAGTTACACCCTTGACTTACCCTGGAGTTCTCGCGAGAGTACAATTGTAATTTGCTCAGCGAGTCCCTCTGGCATTCAGTAATGCTGCTCATTAACTATGCCCTGGTAGCCGAGATGCACCAATGTAACAACAATTACCCGTGTCTGACTCCTCTCTCGGTCAGTCTGCCGTTTCCTCTTCCTCTGTTCCTCCGACGATGCTTTCTGAAGCTTTCTGCTTCTTTTTAGCCGACTCAGCCATGACGATAGTGTGAAAAACTCCATCTCTACCTTGTTTGCCGGTTCCTGAATGGTGTCTATGGGTGCAGTGCCGTTAAGTGATTAGTTAAATCGCGAGACCTGATATCACGCCATACTTCCTGAAGCCCTTTGCAGGTTGCAAACCCGAAAATAGTCATATAACCATTCCAATGACTCCGAAGTTGTACAGTTTAAGGCTGCTCCCTCTTAGTCAATTAGTCGACTAATCGGTCGTTTTGGTCTTAGTCAACTTAGATCTCTTTAGTCCATTAGTCACGTTTGATGCTTTTTTTTCATGCTGAATGACTTATTTCCAAGAAACGTACGAGCACATCTCTGGTAAACACAAGAATTAAAGTGGTGCTTTTAGCACGACTCTTTGTGGAGAAACTCAGATTTACAGATCTGTCGATTAAATCAACTAATCGATTAGTCGATACGATTGAATGAAATGAGTGTTAGTCGACTAAGAATTTCTTCAATCGAGAACAGCCCTAGTTCAGTTAGGGTAAATTAAGCTAAAAACAACTCCACAGTTCCCCTTTAAGTAACATTTTAAATGCAGGACTTTCCCTTGTAACGGAGTATTGTTTACTGAAGTAAAAGATCAGAGTAGAAGGTGTGTTTAGATGGACGATGAACTCTTGTTGGTTTTATCGCTCCAGTAAATGAAAGTGCTCGTTGTAGTTAAATAAAAGGATCTCCTCCTCTGATTGCCCCCCCCTAGCCCCCCCCCTCGCCTCTCACTGTTATTACAGTATTTCTGTCTTTTATTGCCCCCGTCCTCCCTCCTCCTCCTCTTCCTCCTCCCCTCTTCTCCTCTTCAAAGCTTTGTTTTATGGTGAAGAGATTCTGCTCTCATAAACACATTACGGAGCTCGTTCACGCCTGTTAAACAGCTGAAAGAACCGGAGAGAAGAGAGACTGTGGGAGCTCCGAAACACCCAGTCAGGTTTAGTTTGAACAGAACTGCGTCTCCTCCTCCTCCTCCTCCTCCTCCTCCTCCTCTTTCTCCTCGACGCACCGTCTCCACCCTGAAGCAGAAAAATAAAAAATCCTCTCTGCTTCTCTGTGTCTTTTTCGTCCTTCGGTGTGTTTTCATCGGTTGTCACCGGATTATCTGGTGCCAACGTTTTAGAGGTCGAGTTCCCGTTTGACTCCTCTTTTTTTTTTTTTTTGTGTGTGTGTTTTTTAAGTGTCTCCGGTCCAGCTGTTGTCTTTGACTCGTCTTTGTGTTTGTTGTCATGACAACCGTATCCGAATCATGTGATATGATGGAGGGTCTCCGCGCAGCAGCAGCTCAGGAGTTATTTCCAGCAGAGGTTATGAGTCTTGAATGGATGATATGATCATGTACATGTAGCTCCAAGTTAAAGGTCCCATGGCATGAAAATGTCACTTTGAGTTTTTATTAACATTAATATGGGTTCAGTGGCTAGAAATGGTGATAGGTGTAAACCGAGCCCTGGGTATCCTGCTCTGCCTTTGAGAAAATGAAAGCTCAGATGGACCAATCAGGAATCTTCTCCTTATGAGGTCATAAGGGGAAAGGTTACCTCCCCTTTGTCTGCTTTGCCCGCCCAGAGAATTTGGCCCCCCCATGAGAGAGAGAGAGACATATGGCTTTCAAACGAGCAAAGTGGCAGTTGGTCAAGACCACACCCCCCCCCCCTCCACCTCAATAGCTACAGACACAGAAATGGCACATCCTAAGGAAAGCTCATTGTGGGACTGGCTCTAGTGGCTGTAATTCTGCACCAAGGCCGGGCGCCTGGTCCTAAAGGGTTGTTCTTAGTGTCTTCATTAATCAGAGGTGTGTTTTGGGGCGTAACATGCAATCAACCAATCAGAGATCATTTCCCATTCATCAACCAATCAGAGATCATCTCCCATTCCCTTTAAAAGCCAGGCGTGTTTGGACCTTGGAGCATTGCTGTTATGATGGAGGATTTGCACCCTAATATTATTTGTAATCTTTTGCGTGTGTGTGTGTGTGTGTGTGTGTGTGTGTGTGTGTGTGTGTGTGTGTGTGTGTGTGTGCTGCGCACGATCATTTCCCGCTGCCTCAAGATAGCAATACTCCCAGAATGCACCTGAACACACCTCCCTGTAAGACCAGCACGCCCAGAATGCACCTGAACACACCTCCCTGTAAGACCAGCGCGCCCAGAATGCACCTGAACACACCTCCCTGTAAGACCAGCGCGCCCAGAATGCACCTGAACACACCTCCCTGTAAGACCAGCGCGCCCAGAATGCACCTGAACACACCTCCCTGTAAGACCAGCACGCCCAGAATGCACCTGAACACACCTCCCTGTAAGACCAGCGCGCCCAGAATGCACCTGAACACACCTCCCTGTAAGACCAAGCGCCCAGAATGCACCTGAACACACCTCCCTGTAAGACCAGCACGCCCAGAATGCACCTGAACACACCTCCCTGTAAGACCAGCGCCCAGAATGCACCTGAACACACCTCCCTGTAAGACCAGCGCCCCAGAATGCACCTGAACACACCTCCCTGTAAGACCAGCGCGCCCAGAATGCACCTGAACACACCTCCCTGTAAGACCAGCGCGCCCAGAATGCACCTGAACACACCTCCCTGTAAAGACCGGCACGCCCAGAATGCACCTGAACACACCTCCCCGTAAGACCGGCACACCCAGAATGCACCTGAACACACCTCCCTGTAAGACCAGCACGCCCAGAATGCACCTGAACACACCTCCCTATAAGACCAGCATACCCAGAATGCACCTGAACACACCTCCCCGTAAGACCAGCATACCCAGAATGCACCTGAACACACCTCCCCGTAAGACCAGCATACCCAGAATGCACCTGAACACACCTCCCTGTAAGACCAGCTCGCCCATGGGCCACAGATGCGAGCAGGTGCATTTGTTATTTAAACGGCATGGCCTTGAACGGGAAATTGACAACTGCGTCGGTCTTAAACTAGCAAAGACACTTGCGTCGGGGCTTTGCGCTGCGCCGAGTGCAAGATAGGGCCCGAAGCATTCAATGGACCAAATTCTGTCATTTCTCGGGGGTTGTGACGCTCAGAAAAATGTATCCACTGATTTACAGAAGTCTCTCCATGTAAGTCTGTGGGGAAAAAAGTCTTTTTGGGCCTATTTCTCTCTTAAAATGTTTTCAGAAACACGTTTCGTTGAACTATTTTCGTAAAATACGAGACTGTATTCCGAACGAGCCGACATTATGGTCGGTTTTGAAATTCGGGAGCAGCCAGACCCACGTGACGCCTTCGTCCAATCAGCTGCCATGTGTTGCGTTCGTCAGTGGTCAATGGTTCGGTCAGTGTTTTAACATAGGTGTTCCTTTTGGGACAGTACTAACCATCCAAAGTGGGCACTACGGCAGTAAGTGGTCAGTGCACTAGCAGTGTACTGACGGAAGTATGCAGAATGAGACACAGCCATTAAGAAAAGATATAAAAGAAACACAAGACAACACAAATGGACACTAACCAGACCATCTGAGAGGTATGGGCGCTTCATTATGGAGCAGACAATCAGAAATAAACCATTCAGGGATTTTTTAAACCAACATTGTTAACACAAAATGTATTTTGGGGTTTTGCATAATTGGCAAATATTGATGTTCTTGTTTGTGGGAAAGGTTTTGGGCAAACACCTGATCCTCAGCTTGGATCAGGTCTGGGAGGGGGGGGGGGGGGGTTAATAGCTTGGGGGTCAGACTTTGACCTGAATAAGGGTCTGGTCCCTGTGGACTCCACCCCCCAGCAAAGAGAGGAGGATGGTCCGGTGAGAAGCACGATAATATAAAGCTGGAGACAAGGAAAATTAGTCAGAGATTGGTGGGGACTGACTGAGCGGTGTGTCGACTTTTATCATGCAAAGACTCAACACATGCAATCGATCGACAAGCTGCTGAGCTGAGTCAGATCCTGAACATCTCATCTTGTTATCGTTGCAGTTAGAGAGTAAGGTTTAAACAATAAGACATAAGAGGCTTTGTTATTGCACTTCTGTCTTAGCCTGATGTGGTCATACTCAGATTCTAGTCAGAATATGAGTCTGATTCTGCTCCATTGGGCTGTGATTATGGGGACCAGGAGAGAAAATGCCTCTGCACTCAATTGGATAGACCTGCAACCATCAGAGCAATAGATAGACCTACAACCAATCAGAGCAACAGATAGACCTACAACCAATCAGGGCAACAGATAGACCTACAACCAATCAGGGCAACAGATAGACCTATAACCAATCAGGGCAACAGATAGACCTACAACCAATCAGGGCAACAGATAGACCTACAACCAATCAGAGCAACAGATAGACCTACAACCAATCAGGGCAACAGATAGACCTACAACCAATCAGGGCAACAGATAGACCTACAACCAATCAGGGCAACAGATAAACCTACAACCAATCAGGGCAACAGATAGACCTATAACCAATCAGGGCAACAGATAGACCTACAACCAATCAGGGCAACAGATAAACCTACAACCAATCAGGGCAACAGATAGACCTATAACCAATCAGGGCAACAGATAGACCTACAACCAATCAGGGCAACAGATAGACCTACAACCAATCAGAGCAACAGATAGACCTACAACCAATCACTGTTTGTCACGTAGCTGATAAATTAAACTTTTTGAATCCCGTAGGAAGGACGACAAAAACATCTTTCCGATCGACGAATGCCTCGATCGTGGTTCTCTGTTCCTCTTTTTAAAATTAATTCTCTGTCGATATCTTCTATAACAGACGCGATGTCAGCCATCTTTGTTGTTATTGTATTCAACCCAAGCGCTCTTTGGTGACGGATTCCAGATTTATTGGCTTCCAATACATCCCATAGTTGTTACTGGCATATGAAGTTGTGTCCAAAAGTCAAGCATCTAGCCTATCCCAACAATCTGATTGGTCCGAACAGCTCTGGTTGGAGCATAGTTGCTCCACAACGTATCAAGTCCAGACCCAACTTCCCAACCTCAAATGTTGTGGAGGGGGCTAAGTTTGGCTGGCATCCAGGCTACTTCTGTCTGACAGTACCACAACCAAACTGCATTGGCACTCCAAATAAAACAGAACAACTGTAAAAAAGCGATAATTATAGATGCTCTGCAGCAATGGTTGGGCATTTTGGGGAGGAAAAGGAAAAGGCTGAGGATGGATAAAATGAGAAAAATGGCAAATACACCAAGATTTTGTCAGCAGAAGTGCCAAATGGAGACATTCCTGGTCATCACGTTGAGTATGCCCAAGGAATAGGCCTACTGTTGGAGTGAGGGTTGGTAATGGGTGCGTAGGGCATTTGAACTCCAAACCACTCGCTCTGAAAACCAGTATCAACGTTGTTAAGCTACAGCTCCTCTGAGAAACCATGTGTGTATCCAATCCCCACAGCATTATGCTGGAGTACACAGTGGCATGTTAAAGGGATTACATTACATTACATTTAGCTGACGCTTTTATCCAAAGCGACTTACAATTGCTATAAATGTCAGAGGTTGCACGCCTCTGGAGCAACTAGGGGTTAAGTGTCTCGCTCGGGGACACATTGGTCAATGTATCGCAGTGGCAATTGAACCCAGGTCTCCCACACCAAAGTCAGTGTCATATCCACTACGCCACCGTTTGTTGAAATAGTTCTTATCACGGTCTCTATTATTATCTTTTGTTGGCTCACTTTTACTCACAACACGCTAACCGGCAACATAGGATTCCATTCACTACGCTAAGCTAACTAGCGGCGGCGTTGCCGGTGTTGCACCGGACTAAAACAATGCATGCACAAAAAATGCGTTGGCCCACCTATCTACAGCTAGAGGAGACCCCACCTATCTACAGCTAGGGGAGACCCCACCTATCTACAGCTAGAGGAGACCCCACCTATCTACAGCTAGGGAAGACCCCACCTATCTACAGCTAGAGGAGACCCCACCTATCTACAGCTAGGGGAGACCCCACCTATCTACAGCTAGGAGAGACCCCACCTATCTACAGCTAGAGGAGACCCCACCTATCTACAGCTAGAGGAGACCCCACCTATCTACAGCTAGAGGAGACCCCACCTATCTACAGCTAGGGAAGACCCCACCTATCTACAGCTAGAGGAGACCCCACCTATCTACAGCTAGAGGAGACCCCACTTATCTACAGCTAGGGGAGACCCCACTTATCTACAGCTAGAGGAGACCCCACTTATCTACAGCTAGAGGAGACCCCACTTATCTACAGCTAGAGGAGACCCCACCTATCTACAGCTAGAGGAGACCCCAACTATCTACAGCTAGAGGAGACCCCACCTATCTACAGCTAGAGGAGACCCCACCTATCTACAACTAGAGGAGACCCCACCTATCTACAGCTAGAGGAGACCCCACCTATCTACAGCTATGGGAGACCGGGATAAGCCCTATTTCAACAAACAGTGGCGTATCCCTTTAAGGCAAAACATTCGTTGGGGTTACAAAATGTAGGTTTCAGTGACACGCAGGACAAGAACGGGACACGAAGCCCGGTCTCCTGGCTGAAAGTCCTGTGATGTTGGACCCATCCACAGGGCTGTAGGACTCGAGTCCTGGACTCGAGACGGTTTTTCTATGGTCTCGGACTTGTATCGGACTCGCTGGTATTTGGATTCGTCTTGGTCTCTGCCACTGGTCTTGCCAAATATGGCTTTTGGTCTCGACTGAGTCCAGGTGTCTTTATTAGGTTTGGGACCGATTGCTGTGGACGAAGTCCACACAGAGATACACTGGTAAGAGCCAATGAGGTTTAACCATGTATCAGCTGATTTAAATATCTGACGTTACTGTATCGTGTCAACAGTTAACTTCATTTACTGTAATATTGGATGTGAAGTTTTCTTTTGCGGGTCGCAAATGTTCCACCAAAACCAGTTCCTTCCTGAGACTATTTAGCAGAGCCACAGTGGCTGTGTCTGGAGCTCAGCGCCGCCCAAGACTGTGGTGATTGGTTTAAAGAAATGCGAACAACCCAGAGAGGTTTTTTTTTCTCCTATCCCAGAATGCATCTGTGGTGAAGCCAGACCTTTACGCCACAGCTGTGCAAAACTAGGAGGAAGAAATGATTTATTTTACTGAGCAAATTAATAGTTTACAAGCACATCTTGTAGAACAGTGGTTCTCAAACTTTTTTCAATAATGTACCCCCTTTTGAATTGTGTTTTTAAGCCAAGTACCCCCGTGACCAGCGCTAAACATGTTTACATCTATATAAAGAGGAACAACACAGTGTCTGCAGGGGTAGATTTACTAAACAACAACCTTGTAACTGAAAAACATTTAAATGCCTCATTTCAAATGTGCAGAACACATCACTTAATCCATTCAATATTCTAGTATAATTATTTCAGGAATTATGCATGATATATTTGTAAATGAGCATTTTGCAAAAAGATCACGTTACCCCTCTGCAGTACTTCAAAGTACCCCCAGGGGTATGCGTACCCCCATTTGAGAACCACTGTTGTAGAAGACAGGGTTGTTTTTTTTGTATATCTCTTGGTGATAATTATCTCCTGATCCTCAGAGGTTGAACCGTTGTTCAAGTTGTTTCTTCATATCGTGGCTGTAAAGAGCACAGCTGCCCTGGCTGGTTTTTTCTTGTCCAGAGAGGTGAGTTAAATAAATAAATACAGTGTTTAATGCAAGGAGGTGTGTTTAATTCTAAATAGTCTCTGGTTTAATGCAGCGAGGTGTGTTAACGACCTCTGAGTGACTAGATGAGGAACCCCTGTGAGCGGAGGTGGACGTAAACAGCTGTCATGTGATCTCCTGCTGATCAAAACCACTTACACACTCGGCTAATTGGAGAGGAGGCTGCAGCAATAATATATTCATACACACACACACACACACACACACACACACACCCAGAGACACACTCAGACAGATGTGTGTGTGAAAGGGGAAATGTGTGAACAAGCAGAGAGAGGTGATGGGCGTTAATGATATCGATGCTAATTCCATCACTGTGTGTGTGTGTGTGTGTGTGTGTGTGTGTGTGTGTGTGTGTGTGTGTGTGTGTGTGTGTCAGTGTGTGTGTGTGTGTGTGTGTGTTTTAGTTCTTTAGTATCAAAGTCTTGTAGTTATTAATATTTCATGTTTGCAGTGCTCAGTATTCAGTTTGTGGAGGTTTGGGTTCAGATCTGTCTGCTGCTGCTGCACAGCTCTCCTGCAGTAAAATACAGTAGAAACACACTTTATTACAGTAGAGACGTTCACGGTATGATAGAGATACTCCACATGTTCAGTATTTGTACAGCTCTGAAGTCAAAATCAGATGATAGACATAGTTGTGTGTAGGGATGGGCATCGTTAGGATTTTATCCATACTATTTGGTGCAAAAATAAAGACGTGAAAACATTCAACAGTTCTTTTCTTTTTTGCAGAGATAAGTTAAATTGTACATATAATAAGGGAAGAGTAACTGCTACAAATGTTTTATCTGGTTGTCAGAACAGTTCACACTACATTCAGTTAAGCAGCTTGCCACTAAAATAGCTAATAGCTGGTAGAGCTATCGATCGATTTCAACCCATCCCTAATAGCTGGCCCACCTTAAAGTGCTCATATTATGCTAATTTTCAGGTTCATAAATGTATTTAGTGGTTGTACCACAATAGGTTTATGTGGTTTAATTTTCAAAAAACATATTTTTGTTGTACTGCACATTGCTGCAGCTCCTCTTTTCACCCTGTGTGTTGAGCTCTCTGTTTTAGCTACAGAGTGAGGCATCTCACTTCTGTTCCATCTATGTTGGGAGTTGCACATGCTCAGTAGCTAGTAAGGACTACTAGCCAGTCAGAAGCAGAGTATGAGTGTGTACCCTGACAGTACCTAGGTAAGGACTACTAGCCAGTCAGAAGCAGAGTATGAGGGTGTACCCTGACAGTACCTAGGTAAGGACTACTAGCCAGTCAGAGCAGAGTATGAGGGTGTACCCTGACAGTACCTATGTAAGGACTACTAGCCAGTCAGAAGCAGAGTATGAGGGTGTGCCATGCTAGCAGCTAGGCGAGCATTATAACGTGTGTTACAAAGTGACCACGTTGGTCTCTGAAGTAAAGGCTGGACTACAATAGAGCCGTTTGGAGCAGTTGGTGAACAGAGTTTTCTGTTGGAGATGGTAAGTCCCTTTGGGGGGACTTTGGGCTTTTTCACTTTGTAAACCTATAACGTGCACAAAAAAAGATATATAACACAATAAAGGAAAGCAGAAAAAGCCAAAAAGCGTAATATGAGCACTTTAAAGGGCAGCCAACGTTACGTTAGTGAGCCTGGGCCGCTGTAGCTTGTCGCTAACGTCGGTGCTAATCCCCTCCTGGTGTTTTTGGGTCAAATGTGAACCATTTTCAAAAAGTGTCTATATCAGAAATTTCAACCAAATTGCCTAAAATGAACATGGATGGTTAAAACACTTTTCTCAATTAAAATGAAGGATCAGTTCTCTACCTTCATTGAATTTTAGGTGTTTGATAGCATATTTCTGCTTTTTAAACTTTTTTTAAAAATTTGGTTTATTTATACGGTTAAAATTATAATTGAGAATCAGTCAAACAAAGCTTCAAAAAGCGACAAAAATATCAAAAAAGCGTCAAAAACGTAGAAAAAAAGCGACAAAACTAAAAAGAAATCAACAAAAAGTGCAGGAAGCTGGAAAAAAATGCCAAATTATTTTGAAAAAGTAGCCAGGAAGATAACACAAGGGTTAATGCAGCAACAAAGCTCAGTGTGGGCCTTGAGAAGTTGTTGCATTTATTCCCAGACAAATATCCTAAATTGCGCACAAGCTGCACTGCTACGTTAACCGCTAACTGCTAATTTCATACTCACCACCACTAACACACACTCTCTCTTTACCTCTCTTTCTCTACCGCTCACTGGCTTACATTATACATACATATGCACTGAGTTATTCCTCAAAGGAGTTTGTACTTGTTGTGTAGCCTAACACTTTTTTTTGTTAAAAAATCAGGCTGTCGGCAGCGTTATATAATGTATAATCTGTCAGCTGCCCCTAATTCTTAGGATGGGTTAAATGTAATGATCAGATTTCACTACATTGTACTGTCGGTTGTATGTGGCGATTAAGAATAAAGTTCCTTTTGTTTTTAAAAACCTATGGCAGTAAATATATAGAAAAAACTGAAAAGGGTCCAGAGAAGAGCTAAAAAATATGTCTTGTCAAGATAGATTGAGAAAAACTAAAATTTAGGAGATACAGAGGTGATATGATTCAGGTGTGATGTAACAGCTGAGCCTATCTTTCAGTTTTCGAGCAGCAGGTATGAGCCATGAGGGAATTCTTTAATACTTAGCTTTTTAATATCAATCATGAAATTAATGTGTTTTATGAAAACATGTTAAAGGTCCCATGACATGGTGCTCTTTGGGTGCTTTTATATAGGCCTTAGTGGTCCCCTAATACTGTATCTGAAGTCTCTTTTATATAGACCTTAGTGGTCCCCTAATACTGTATCTGAAGTCTCTTTTATATAGACCTTAGTGGTCCCCTAATACTGTATCTGAAGTCTCTTTTATATAGACCTTAGTGGTCCCCTAATACTGTATCTGAAGTCTCTTTTATATAGACCTTAGTGGTCCCCTAATACTGTATCTGAAGTCTCTTTTATATAGACCTTAGTGGTCCCCTAATACTGTATCTGAAGTCTCTTTTATATAGACCTTAGTGGTCCCCTAATACTGTATCTGAAGTCTTTTTCCCGAAATTCAGCCTTGGTGCAGGATTACAGCCACTAGAGCCAGTCCCACAATGAGCTGTCCTTAGGATGTACCATAGGCAGACGGAGGGAACTCATATTAATGTTAAAAAAAACCTCATAAAGTGACATTTTCATGCCTCCTTTTTAACCTGTGAATATATTTGTTTTGTGCTGCTTGAGTCTGGGATACAGGATTTATTTTTTTTATTCGTCTGTGGAAAAGACTCTGCTGTGAATAGTTGGTTGCGAATGAAATGTAGTGTATAAAACATGTTGACATATAAACTCTAGCTGCAGCTGCCTGAATCCAAATGTATTTGCTCCCCCCTTTAATTCATCCCGAGTTTCAGATATTTCAGTCTAAAATTGTTGTCTTCCCTCCCGCTAATCTGCCGTGTGATCTCCCGTTATTCACTTATTATTCTCATCTTCTGTCCCGGATTAAACTGGAAAACAATCTCTTATAATTCCTCCTTATTGTGATGCCCGATCCTCCTGTCAAACACGGCTCTGTGTGTTTACATTTGCTGTCGATGCAAACAGGACCTAATCCAGATTAAAAGGCGGAGAGGCAGGAATAGGCGCTCCGCTGCCTCGGCACCAGTAAAAAAAAAAAAAACAGACCGGGCATTAACTGGCGGTTATGTGACGGCACGGAAAAAACCGCTCGCTCCAAACGTGACAGACAGACGCTCCCTCTGTCTGAGGAGAAAAGAGGAATTAGCTCCATTCAGCTCTGATCGGATCAGAACATGACGACCCAGAATCAAACATAGAGCGAGCGAGAGAGAGAGAGAGAGAGTCCCGCTGCAGGAAATAGCTCAGACCGAGACAAAGGGATCTGCAGAGGGCCAAGATAAGTCCTGCAGTGTAACACAGACACAGAGTGATTGTGTCCAACCCGACTTCTTGACACGGTGTCAAAGAGTTTCCACTGCTGGAACTTCAAAGTTTCAGATAACTTTCATTGTTAAAGGGGAACTATGCAGTGTTTTTTTTTTAAATATTTTTTCTTAATTTAGCTTAACTGGACAGCTTCAGAGTCATTGGAATGGTTATATACATATGGTTATACAGTACAGGCCAAAAGTTTGGACACACCTTCTCATTCAATGCGTTTCTTTTTTATTTTCATGACTATTTACATTGTAGATTCTCACTGAAGGCATCAAAACTATGAATGAACACATATGGAATTATGTACTTAACAAAAAAGTGTGAAATAACTCAAAACATGTCTTATATTTTAGATTCTTCAAAGTAGCCACCCTTTGCTTTTTTTGGTAACTCTGCAAACCCTTGGTGTTCTCTCAATGAGCTTCATGAGGTAGTCACCTGAAATGGTTTTACCTTCACAGGTGTGCTTTGTCAGGGTTAATTAGTGGAATGTTTTTTTTCTTATTAATAAAAAAGCAAAGGGTGGCTACTTTGAAGAATCTAAAATATAAGACATCTTTAGTGTTTAGTCATGAAAATAAAAAGGAAACTCATTGAATGAGAAGGTGTGTCCAAACTTCTGGCCTGTACTGTATATGGTTATATACGTTACTATACAGCCGGCCAGGAGTTTAACTCTGAAAAGACAGTTAACGACTTGATCTGACGATGGACATGTGTTGTGATATTTAAACAAACGAACTGTCAACGGCGAAATAAAAGCCTCTTATTTACGAGAGTGGGTGCCTGCTGGCTGTCGCCTCACTTCATGGAGCTTCTCAACTCCGAAAACTTTGAAGCAAATTGTCAATTCGGCATCAATTTTCACAAGACTGCCTATATATTCAAAATCTAAACCGTTCATTTCACGCACTAAAACGTTGTCAGAAGTGAATTTAGTGATGAATAAGATGGCGAAAATTGTTAAAATTGTCCCGTGACGTAAGCAAAACATGGGAATGGTTATATATGGTTGTATATATACAGTTATATAAGGTTATATACGGTTATATATACAGTTATATAAGGTTATATACGGTTATATATACAGTTATATAAGGTTATATACGGTTATATATACAGTTATATAAGGTTATATACGGTTATATATACAGTTATATACGGTTGTATATATACAGTTATATAAGGTTATATACGGTTATATATATATACAGTTATATATGGTTATATACGGTTGTATATATACAGTTATATATGGTTATATACAGCCGGCTAGCTTGTGGAGTTCAATTCCGAAGAGACCAGACCCCGCCAGAGAAACGCGATCATGCGATCGCAGAATTCAACAAATAATCAGCCAAAATTTTCAAATACGCTGCACTTTCGCGCATAAATTGCAGATTTCTGCGCAAAATATGCGGGGTTTGCTTGATTTCATAATCCACCGCATTTTTGTTGCAAAAAAAGTCCCATAATATATCTTAGCAGAAAGTTGAAAAATGTTGCGTTTACTTCACCCAAGAGCAGCCATTTTCACCCTGTTGCCATGGGAACATTATGAAGTGACGTCATTACGCGACATGAACATCATCACTTGTTTTTGCAAGTTCCTGCAATTTCATCGCATAAAATTGTATAAATATCATATAGAGCATATTCCATCATCGCATTTACATGTTCATGGCTTAAAGACACTGTTCAAAGGCAGAGAGTTTCTTCTTCAGTGGTAGGAGCCACGCCCCCCTCCGTCTCTATGGTAACCAAGTTAGTAACTGGGTGGGAGGATGGGGCGTTTGTGTCTAAACAGCTCATTGTGTCCCTGCGGCAACACACTGCATCACCACGGCAACAAATTGACTTCCTGTAGGGATGATGATGATGATGTTGTTGTGTACAGTCAGCTTTGTGACTCACACACACACACGCACAGGCACGCGCACACACACAGGCACGCACACACACACACACACACACACACACACACACAGGCACGCACACACACGCACAAACACACACACGCACAAACACACACAGGCACACACACACACACACACACACACACACACAGGCATGCACACACACACGCACACACACACACACAGGCACGCACAAACACACACAAGCACACACACGCACACAGGCACGCACGCGTGGCACACAAACACAGAAAATTACTTTTAGTTACTGTGACACACACTTTAAATAAGTGTGCATGTTTGTGTGTGTTTGTGTGTGCGTGTGTGTGTGCGCCCGCTCCTGTATGTATGTGCATGCCTGTGTGTTTGTGTGTGTCTGTGTGTGTGTGTGTGTGCATGTGTGTGCCTGTGTGTGTGTGTGCATGTGTGTGCACATCACAGTTGTCACACACGCTCGATAATATCAAACCGCCCTTGTCTCTCTGAGTGCCGAAAAATATGTATGAGCTCACCAGGGGAGTGTGTGTGTGTGTGTGTGTGTGTGTGTGTGTGTGTGTGTGTGTGTGTGTGTGTGTGTGTGTGTGTGTGTGTGTGTGTGTGTGTGTGAATAATAATAAAGCGGAACAAACGAAAAAATAATCCTAAAGCTGGAACAAGAAGACAAAGAAGGAAAAGCAACAGAAACAGAAGAGAAAGAACAGAGTGGGGGGCTGCTGCTGTGTGTATTTCAGCATTGTTGATTCCTCTGAGAGTTGCTCAGGGGCACAGGAAGCCAAACAAGTTCAACTCCCGCGTATTAAAATGAACCCGGATGACCTCACTGTGCGGCCCATAGAACAAGCGCACCACAGACCTCCGCTGGCCGAGACGGCTACTTCCTGTTTAGCTCTCCGCTAAACTTGAATGGGGGATTAAGTGATTTAATCGTGCGCCTCTTCTAGACTTTCCTAATGTTATCGGACAGAATGGACCAAATTCTGACAGTGAAACAAGTCATTTCTCGGGGGTTTGCGACATGTGTCTAAAAAAAATCTAAAATATAAGACATGTTTTCAGTTATTTCACACTTTTTTGTTAAGTACATAATTCCATATGTGTTCATATGTGTTGTCTCTCTTAACACTACGTCATCTTGAAGCGCCGCGGTGGAGCTGCTGCTCTGCCCGCTGCGCTCCATGCAGACGCTGAATTGTGATTTTTGCATCAGATGTCTGACGCTCAGGGCCACGTGTACGTACATTTGCGAACGTAGCGTTATCAGCGCCACGGCCAACCCGCAGAAAGCGCACGCTCAGCCACCAAGTCAGTCAAAAACGGCGAAAAACAAAGATTTAGCGATAACGAAGTTGATCTGCTTGTTATTTCGGCATTAGCCAGTCCTTCCAGAGTCCTTTTTTGTGATTGTTGCGGGGCAAAAATCCTTGATTATTGCTGCACGTTTTCTTAAAAAATGCGATGGAATATGCTATATATGATATTTATGCAGTTTTATGCGATGGAATTGCGGGAACTTGAAGAAAAATGCCGTCCGATCCGCACTCTACCACGCACCCGCCCGATGACTCTGGCTCTAACATTACCAGATGGCAGCTCCTATATCCAGGAGATTTTGGAGGATCATTTGAGCTGACCTTCCCCTCCATCCAGGACCTGTACTGGGTCCAGGGTCAGCAAAGATCTCTGCAGACCCCTCACATCCTGGTCACTACCTCCTCTGCAGACCCCTCACATCCTGGTCACTACCTCCTCTGCAGACCCCTCACATCCTGGTCACTACCTCCTCTGCAGACCCCTCACATCCTGGTCACTACCTCCTCTGCAGACCCACCCCTCACATCCTGGTCACTACCTCCTCTGCAGACCCCTCACATCCTGGTCACTACTGCAGACCCCTGACATCCGATACAGAGACAGCCTCTATCACAGTCACTCTGCTCAACACTCAGAAATAGCCCCCACCCTCACACTGAACTAAGTCCACTTTTTTAGTGATTGTCGCAGGCAAAAATCCTTGATTATGCGGCACCTTTTCTTAAAAAATGCGATGGAATATGCTCTATATGATATTTATGCAATTTTATGCGATGAAATTGTGGGAACTTGCAAAATCTGCAGTTTGATGAAAAAGAGAAATAAAGGTGATTTCCCCAACACTCTGCTTTTCGATGATGTTCACGTCCCAATTTGCCATTTTGATGATGTTCCATTTTCAGTTCCCGCGACAGGCAGTCTGCGCTTTTTACCTCAGTGCGGCCTGTTTGTACGTAACTCGCCGTGCTTTTACGTGCACGTTGCGAAACAAAAGCATTAGTACATCTGGCCCTGGGAGACACTGACCAAGCGTTCGTATTTGGCGAGTTTGGGGAGGGAGAACGGGTTGACCACGCCCAGCTGTGTCGAGGTCAGTTTATTGCATGGAGCCTGGCTCCGAGGCTCCGAGGCAAAGAGAAAAGTAGGACACACTGAAGGAGAGTCCCCGAGAGTGAAGTAGAAGAGGAAGAAATGAACAAAGAGAAGAAATTTAACTATACACACACTCACACACACACACACACACACACACACACACACACACTCACACACTCACACACACTCACACACAGCTGATGTGCACAGATGTGTGTGTCGGATTCTGTCGTCTCTTTGAAGAGCAAGTGTGAGAGTCAGCAGCACACCACAGAGATAGTGTGTGAGTGTGTGTGTGTGTGTGTGTGTGTGTGTGTGTGTGTGTGTGTGTGTGTGTGTGTGTGTGTGTGTGAGCGCCTGAGGTAAGGCAGCACCCTGTAATCATCACCTCAACGTGTTGAAAGCAGCCTGTTCATTTACATACAGAGAGAGGGACGGGCTGTGTGTGTGTGTGTGTGTGTGTGTGTGTGTGTGTGTGTGTGTGTGTGTGGGGGGGAACCCATGAGAAAATTAAAAAAAAGGAGAAGAGGTGGGGAGAGAAGGAAAATAGAAGGGCAAGCGAGATGATATGAACAAAAGAGGAGTGAAGTACAAACTGCTGCGTTTAACAAAGTAAACTGCTGAATGTTCTGCTGCAGACGCACGTGCACATGCACATGCACGTGCAGGTTAGTCTCGTAGTTTCCAAACCACGTTACGATGCAACATACCCACACACTGTAAATGAAGATGGACGACGTGTCTCCACTTCCACCTGCTTTCCAAAATTGAAGCCAAAATCTGAATCAGAATCGGCTTTATCGGCCAGGTCTGCATAGACAAACCAGGCATTTGACTCCGGTTAATCTTTTCTCTCAAACACGTAATATTAAGAATAAAAACAGTGTTGACTGTAAGAATATATATATATATATATATATATATATATATATATATATATATACATACATATATATAAAAATTGTGTACAGTATAACAAATACAATAGAATTTACAATTTTACAAATAAATATACAAAAGAGAGGCAAGGAATTATAGTGCAATATTGGTCACTATAGACTGAGATTTTAGGATTTAAATATGAGTACAGTGCAAGGCAGATCAGTGCAATGGTAATATATTAATAACAATATTGTAATTTTAGGATTGAAATAGACATGAGGTAGATGAGCAGAACAGTGATCGTTGCCTTTCAGTCCCTCCAGAAAACGCGATTATGCAATTATGCATTAGGATTTTTTTCAAATTCGCCGCACTTTCGCCGCATAAATCGCCGATTTCCGTACAAAATATGCGGGGCTTGCATGATTTCATAATCCCCACATTTTCGTTGCAAAAAAGTCACATAATATATCTTATGAAATATATATAAAATGTTGCGTTTACTTCACACAAGAGCAGCCATTTCCCCCTGTTGCCATGGGAACGTTATGAAGTGACGTTATGAAGTGATGTCATTACGCGACGTGAACATCATTGAAAAGCAGGATGTTGTGGGGGGGAATCTCTATTTTTCTCTTTTTCATCAAACTGCAGTTTTTCCACAAGTTCATCGATCGCATAAAATTGCATAAATATCTTATAGTGCAAGGATTTTTGCCTGCGACAATCACTAAAAAAGTGGACTTAGTCCAGTGTGAGGGTGGGGGCTATTTCTGAGTGTTGAGCAGAGTGACTGCTTGGGGCGATAGAGGCTGTCTATGTATCGGCTGGTTTTGGCGAACAGTGCCCTGTATGGCCTACCAGAGGGAAGGAGGTAGTGACCAGGATGTGATGTGAGGGGTCTGCAGAGGAGGTAGTGACCAGGATGTGATGTGAGGGGTCTGCAGAGGAGGTAGTGACCAGGATGTGATGTGAGGGGTCTGCAGAGGAGGTAGTGACCAGGATGTGAGGGGTCTGCAGAGGAGGTAGTGACCAGGATGTGATGTGAGGGGTCTGCAGAGGAGGTAGTGACCAGGATGTGATGTGAGGGGTCTGCAGAGGAGGTAGTGACCAGGATGTGAGGGGTCTGCAGAGGAGGTAGTGACCAGGATGTGAGGGGTCTGCAGAGGAGGTAGTGACCAGGATGTGAGGGGTGGGTCTGCAGAGGAGGTAGTGACCAGGATGTGAGGGGTCTGCAGAGGAGGTAGTGACCAGGATGTGAGGGGTCTGCAGAGGAGGTAGTGACCAGGATGTGAGGGGTCTGCAGAGGAGGTAGTGACCAGGATGTGAGGGGTCTGCAGAGGAGGTAGTGACCAGGATGTGAGGGGTGGGTCTGCAGAGGAGGTAGTGACCAGGATGTGAGGGGTCTGCAGAGGAGGTAGTGACCAGGATGTGAGGGGTCTGCAGAGGAGGTAGTGACCAGGATGTGAGGGGTCTGCAGAGGAGGTAGTGACCAGGATGTGAGGGGTCTGGGGAGGTAGTGACCAGGATGTGAGGGGTCTGCAGAGGAGGTAGTGACCAGGATGTGAGGGGTGGGTCTGCAGAGGAGGTAGTGACCAGGATGTGAGGGGTCTGCAGAGGAGGTAGTGACCAGGATGTGAGGGGTCTGCAGAGGAGGTAGTGACCAGGATGTGAGGGGTCTGCAGAGGAGGTAGTGACCAGGATGTGAGGGGTCTGCAGAGGAGGTAGTGACCAGGATGTGAGGGGTCTGCAGAGATCTTTGCTGACCCTGGACCCAGTACAGGTCCTGGATGGAGGGGAAGGTCAGCTCAAATGATCCTCCAAAATCTCCTGGATATAGGAGCTGCCAGGCTTTCTATACCGCGCTAGAATGGCTTGACACAAGGTAACCAAGGCATTTCTTCCACAAAAAATGTTACAGAGTCCATGGTTAGAACTTCAGACATTACCACAAAGTCATGAAATACGTGTGGCAGGGCACCTTTAAGATATTTATGTCCTAGCCCGACCCGAGCCCGACACAGTTAAAATCTCATTTTTGTTTGTTTGTGTGGAGAGCTTTTAATAAGCAGCTGTAGGAGGCATTCAGAAATGTCAACAGATGAGATCATCAGAGCACACGGGGAAACAAGCACTTGTTAACACAGGCGCGCACCTACATAAAAAGCTGTTTTAAATTTAAAACGTTCAACGCCTTATCGCGCTGATGTGACCGAGCCCGACCCGAACCCCAACATCATTTCTGAATATCTGTCTGAACTCGGCCCGGGGTATCCATCCTCTAGTACAGGGGGGGTCAAACTCATTTTCCCAGAGGGCCACACTGGAAAAAGAGAATCCCACCGAGAGCCAGACATGGAGAGTTTATTGACGTGCTTTTGTTTACTGCATGGCACTTTTTAAAAACATTTTGGTAACTATTTTCATGATTTTTGTTGTTTTTGTTGCAACTTTTTTGTGGCTTTCTCAGACATTTGTCACCTTTTTGTGAATTTGTTGCTTTTTTACGACATTTTTGTTGACATGAAGTCATCAAAAGAGTTCCTTAGCCATTGTAGAATTTAGCAAATCAAGCAAAACTATGATTAAATATTTCTTTTTTAACAACAACCAGTTTCTCAGCCTGAATATGAAAACTCTCTCTCTGCTTCTTCTGGGGGGATTTCTGCGTCTCAGAGTCGGCAAATCTGCCATATTCTGCTTTGAATGTCACGTAACTGCAGTTTAAAAAAACTCTTTCCTGTGTTTTTAGTTTGGCCAAAATGTATTGTGAACCCAAACTGATATACGGGCCAGATCTAAATCTGTAACGGGCCGGATTTGGCCCACGGGCCATGACTTTGACACGTGTGCTCTAGTGCGTTGGCGGGACTTTGATATCGCTGCTGTGACACCATAAGTCCATCACACACGTCTCTTCCTGTTAACTTACGTTACTGCAGTCTCGGGTGACGCTTTAAGAAAGCAACTGAAAACATAATTGTTTCGATTGGCTTTTCGTCTAATTGTTGTAATTTTGGGTTTTATTCTTATAATCCTCATTGGAATTGCATTTGACCTCGAGTGGTTAAGGTTATAGGATAGCTGATTGGTCAGGGGATCGGTCCTGAACAAATCAGGTTACGTTACCTTGCGTAAGCATGGATGCCTGGCCAATAGGGGTGGGGGGAAAAAATCAATACAGCATAGTATCGCAATATTTTTCGTGGCAATACTGTATCGATACACATACGCCAAGTATCGATCTTTTATTCTATATGTGTTGGTCAGTTTGTCTGCTTCACAATCCCATTTTGCCGCAATGCCATTGAAGTGAGATGAACAAACAGAGAAATGGATCTTTTTAGATAAAACAGATGTTGACAAAATTGACCTTTTGGGGACATCATTTGAAATTGGGAAAAATCTGAAGTTGGAAAAAACGGTAATGCATTGCAATATATCGCAGAATATTGCAATATGTTTAAAATCGCAATAATATTGCATCGTGACATAAGTATCGGGATGATATCGTATCGTGAGGCCTCTGGTGATTCCCACCCCTACTGGCCAATAGGAGCTATTGAAGGCGGGGCTTAGCGTGGCCATAGTGTAGGGGGGGAATATCGCTGCCCAACCGTACACTGCGTGATTTTGTAAGTTTCCAGCTTTATGTAGCCTGGAACTTAATGTTTTTGTAAAATAACAAGGCATAATTTGATGTACTTCCACTTATTGGTTAGCGTTTCCTGCTCTTCTCTTATAGACTGAAAGGTGTCTAGTGTTTGTAACTTTGGGTTTTATTCTTTTAATCCTCATTGGAATTGCATTGAATTTAGAGATGGCCCGATACCATTTTTTGCTTCCCGATACCGATTCCGATACCTGAACTTGTGTATCGCCCGATACAGAGTACCGATCCGATACCAGTGTGTCATATATTTTATTATGTTTTAACAGCTGTATACTACTATCCCTGTATGGATGTGATATGATTTCTATCTTTGTGAAACATGAACAAACACAAACAGTTAACGCCACAGAACTTTCTTTTATTGTCCAGTTTGACAGTCAGTTATAACGGAAGAAGAACATAAATAATCTACTTTAATGTAGATTTTCTTTAGGGCTTTATTACGTGGTATCGGATCGGTGCATAAACTCCAGTACTTCCCGATACCGATACCAGCGTTTTAGGCAGTATCGGAGCGGAACATCTCTAATTGAATTGTTTTGGATCCTTTTGTATTTTAATCAAATGTCTTTTTTTTTGTGTGAAGTATTTTGTGAGTCTGTCTGTCAAAGGTGCTATATCAAATAAATTACTTAGTTACTTACTTACTCTCCCCCCCCCCAGCACAAAGATCCTCAGGAGCCCTCCAGAAAGTTCATATACGTTCTCCATTTTCTAGTCTAGACATCCAATCTGGAAAACTGTTTATAAGACATCTTTTCAAACGCTCAAATGCCATCTCACAAGCCCAATCCTGGATTGATGGCAGCCCTTCATTCTTCCATCCTCTTAAAATAACAAGTCTGGCTATCATTAAACTAGTCTGGACCTAGCTTATATGTGCTTATCCATCCCTCTTAGGATTGACCCATCTCCCACAACACATAATCTGGGGCTGAATGGAGCCTGCATGGGTCCCCTGCAGTCCCACAGGGGTTATCATGCGTCCCGGTCCTAAATTTGAGCAAAAAAAATGATTGAATTGATTGAAAAAATTGGTCCACTGAAGTCTGTGATGAGATATCCGTCCATGGGAACGATCTGGTGTACAGAAAAAAAAAAAAAAAGGCTGCGATTGACCAATCAGAATAAAGTATTCATATTTA